>NC_064616.1:359967284-360272534 GCF_023898315.1 Schistocerca nitens | reverse complement strand
ACTCCGTGAAGAATGGGCTGCCATTCCCCAAGAACACCTGACTGGACGTATGACTGCGAGAGTGGAAGCTGTCATCAGGGCTAAGGGTAAGCCAACACCATACTGAATTCCAGCATTATCGATGGAGGGCGCCACGAACTTGTAAGTAATTTTCAGCGAGGTGCCTAGATGCTTTTGATCACATAAGTGCATACTGTAAAAAGTAACCTCACACTTCCTTGGGATACTCATGAAAATATCTTTAAATTTATCGATCTCGTTACGTTAAGATCGAGTTATTGAGCTAAAACTGCAAGGAAGACTTACATTCAGTAGCATAGCTGGTCCTATACTCAGTAAGCTCATATTTTTTTTCGACTAAGCGCCAATGCAGTACGGTGTGAAATGCCTCCCTGAAGTCAAGGAAACCAGCAACAACATGAAGGCCGATGTCAACTTGGATCTCATGGAGGAACAGAGGAAGCTGAATTTCATAAGATCTCCATTTGGGGAACTATTTTGATCTTTATAGAGGAGATTTTTGTTCTCCATAAATGTCGTGCTACGTCAACATAAGACATAATCCGTAGTTAATGGCTCTGAGCACTATGGGACTCAACTGCTGTGGTCATAAGTCCCCTAGAACTTAGAACTACTTAAACCTAACTAACCTAAGGACATCACACACATCCATGCCCGAGGCAGGATTCGAACCTGCGACCGTAGCAGTCGCACGGTTCCGGACTGCGCGCCTAGAACCGCGAGACCACCGCGGCCGGCAATCCGTAGTTCTACAACAGATTGACGTCAGCGATGTAGTCCTATGATTATCTGCATCAGTCTTACGATCCTTCTCGAAAGCGGGAATGGCTTGCGGTTTCGTCTCTTGCTACTCTTCATTGCTCCAGAGACTTACCATAAACTGCTGCTAGAAGGGAAGCAAATTCGTTCGCTCGATATCCGTAGAATCTTACAGCTAGCTCATTTGGTGCAGATGCCTTTCCACTACTAAGCAACTGTAGTGGCTTTTCTGTTCGGCGATCATTTATTACAGTATCTGCCATTTCGGCGTTCGTGAAGTGATGCAAAGGAGGGACCATATTAAGATCTTCCGCTGTGGAACAATCCTGGGAGGCCGAATTCAGAATTTTGGCCTTCTGTCTGTCGCCTTCTGTTATGGTGCCAGTATTTTCACTGAGTGACTGTGTAGATGATGTCAAACCGCCTACTGATTTTATATAAGACCAAAGCTTCCTTGGGCTTTTAGACAGGCAAAATTTTACTTTTAAAGTCACTTAACGTTTTGATTGTTTTAGATACAGCAAGTCTAGCGTACTTCACGTGCACTTTGGTTCTCATGCCACGACAGATTGACAATTTCGCAGTTATATTATAGCAGAAAACAGTAGAATCTTGCCCTTCTTTTCTAAATTACTGCGGACGCCCTCGCATTCAAGGCAGCGTAGAGACGTATCTGTTTATCGTGGAGTCAGCAACACCGAGGTTGCGCCATGAACAAATGGAAATATATGTTCTTCACATGGAACTGCCGCTTCAGTTTGCTGGAGCAACAGTGATATCCTCTGTAGTGGCAGTATTATTGCTAAAGAGGCATTCCTCCATCCGGTACAAAACAACGAAATCGTGAAGTATCAAAAATTAAATAGTAGCTGATCAGTGGTTATTAATATTTAAAATCAAATGGCGTTACTACCGTTGTTTACGTACATGAGCCCTGTTACAGAATCAACATGGTGCACACGTCTCATATCAACTGAAATGTTTCCCACTTGGCACAAGTGGCTCGAATACATGATCGTGTGATATTTCGTTTGGGGGGCGCATGACTGCGCGGTTATCAGCGCCCATACAAGTTCCCAACGCGTGCACTGCCCAGTCTCCGCACTTTCTCGAATGATGATGAAACGATGAGGATAACACAAAAACGTAGTCCCGACGCGGAGAAAATCCCTGCTCCGGCCGGGAATCGAAACCAGGGCCCCATCAGCTACGAGACCACGAGCTGCCGGCGGATACAGACGTCATATTGAACGAGTCGCTTCACACTATCGTGTTAACGTTGCTGGGGACAATGGAGTTGCGACTGTATTCAGGGAATTACTGAAGATGTGCAGCACTAAAGTCATCAGTCAAAATTAAAGAAATTGTAACGTAACTTCGTGTTTCCAAAACGTGTGTTTGTCACAACCGCTATATTCAGACCTGTTCGTAATGACTGTTATAAACTGTTGCCTCGTCGATTGGCTCACAAGTATCACCTAATAGTCATTATTTACTTTTAGGAGGTGGTTCAGTAAGATGGATCTTAATTTTGAAAGAGCTTAGTCCTGTTCACGGCTGAGTTATTACCAAATATTGCTCGGTTGAATTACTCAAATTCTCTGAAGTCTGGTGTGAAAATTTTTGCAAAATGTTGCTTTTCAATGACTTTAATCAACCATACATGGTACCGTGATAACCTCTATGTCTCTTCCCGCCGTACTGAAACACCGTTCAGTGGAGGCACTAGGAGCTCGAATACGTACTACTGTGTAGGGAGTTACCACGTTGGTTGTGCCTACGGATGTTCTCATTTTATTCAGTTGCCGTAAACATATTCCCTAGTATTTGTTTTGCTTTTGTGGCAGAGATAACTTTTTGTTCTGTTTGGTTTTAATGTGTATCTATGGGTTCATATCTTTTCTAATTGCGTGATTGGACAGGTTCTTGTCCAAAATCAAATGTGTTTTACTATATTCTACAACACATTCGACTTCCTGTCGAAAAATATACACTCTAGGAAATCATTTTCCTTACTTTGGGTTACACAGCCGCTAAGAATTCCATGTTTCAACCAAGGCTGAAAATTTTGGACGAAACATTTACGTAATAAACTCTGTTGGCTTGATCCTGCTTAAATTTTGGACACTAATGTACCACATTGTATGAACTTGCCCTCACTGATTTGATTCATGTTGGCAGGGTGCGTAGACGATGGCTAAGACTTCAACTTACGTAAAGAGGAAGGCGCAAATCTCAACCGTTTTCCAGAAAATCGAGTTTGAAAGTTTTAGGTATGCGTATATATACTGGTGTGTGGTCGCTGAGAGGTAAGCAGTCGGTAGCCATGTGTTTTAAGTGCTTACTTTCGTAAGCGCAAGATCTCTGAATCGAGTGTCGTTGTTGGCGCCTTTGTTTTTAATTTTTTTTTATTCCCACGTACCTCTAGCGGCTGTCCAATACTTAATGAATTATTTATTATTTGCTGAATATTTATCCTGAAAAGTAGGAAAACTAACTTTTTTGTAAGGACATTGGAAATAAAAAAGGATACACGTCAATCTAGAATCAAATCAGAATTGTCTTTTTACTGACATTGTTGTACCTGCATTTGTAACTTGTATGGAGCATTGCACGAATCGGTATCGTAGATCGTAGAAACACGTAAACAATAATTATTGTGTCATGCAGCACACTTAATGCATGTATAGTTTTTGCATGATCAATGTTTTTCAATGTTTCTACTGCGAAACAAACTTGGTTTACGTCCATAAACGGTTCTTGGTCATCAGACAGTTTCACGACCTACCGCGCATATCTGATCATATCACGGAATACTGGTGCAGACAACTGATGGTGTTCGAGTAATCGAATTTTTATGTTTATGTTGAAGCTGTCTCTCTATTGTGTTCGATGAACGGGGAATTTTGTACTCACTTTATAAGGTTTTTTCACTTGCCTGTAAAGATAAACGTTGCAGTGCTTCACCAATGGAGTACATCTTGGAATAATTACCTTAATACCGCCCGTCGGAAGACTCCCTCTTCGTCGAACAAAACCGGGTTCGTTTGCCCTCCACATGAAGCTAGGAGCAAAAGAAATTGTTCTTCTCTCAAGCATGGCTTCAAGACGTCAATTAAAAATTTCCTGTATAGTACTGCTGTGAATTTGCCGGACTTTGAAGATGTTATTATAACGTTTTCATATTTGCGTGTGTACTCATCAGCTACTGTTTGCACCCTTTGTCCAAATGAGACAGTGGTCTCTTGCAAGCAAGCGAAGACCATTGGTAGTAATTTTCAAGATAGGATGACAGCGTATTGAACAGTATGCGAATGTATCACCTAGTGCATATCCTTTCGCTGCACGGGAGCCACCTTTGTTCTGCGTTCGGCGACAGTCCGGTCATAAGCTGATTGATATTGGCATCCTGGAACAAACATTCATAAATAAGCAGCGTATGGTGTATAAAAGTAGTATTGCAATTGTGGTAAATGAATCAGGTACTTCTATGTTCAATTCATGTTTGATTAGTGTTAATAACAAAAGCTTTTTATTTTGGTGTGAGGGCTCAAGTCTGCATTCGAAAATTTGCTTCTGCATCAAGGACATGCTGCAGGAGGCGCTTTCCATCTCGAATAAAAATCTGGCGAGTTTTCTCTGACGAATCCGACGTCAGATTTCTCATCATCTGTTGATTACTTTTTCGAGCTCCTATGAAACGATCATATTTCCACGAATCAATTGCTTTAACTTGTTCTTGCCTTGTTCAACCTTGCTTTGTATATTCTTCCCATCTTTTCAAACTTTTTATACTTCCATTCTACTGCGTCCTGGGTTCTCTATTGCTAGACTGACGACCCTAATGTTGTAATACTGCTGTCCATTTTCGAGTGCATCTCTTCGGCCTGGTAAACGTCCAATGAAGATGAAGTGACTTCTTCATTTTCTTGAAACACCCTCTTCATCGATGTCTTGGTGCGCAATTAGTTCGTCTTGTAATACGAGTTGTTTCTCCGCTAGCATCTGGAAAATTCTGGGAAATATTTCTTTTCCAACTTCCGTGAGTTCTTGTGTTATTACTGAGGAGGTTTCGAAGCGATGAGATTGTTTAGCAGAAGGAGTTGTTCACTGTAAGCAAGTGCCCTTTTTAATCGTACTAATGAAACTTCACAAACAGGTTCACGTTGTATTGCTGTTGACGTACGAGGCACATCAATACACTTACTCGTAAAATCAGACATCTTGGAGGGTTGACACAACTGCGTTAGGGGCTAACCTACGAGTGAAGTATTCTTCGCGTTTGTAAACACTGTTCAATTTCACCCTCCACCAATCGAAAATTGTTTGTGAACATGCAGCTGTTTCTGTCCGGTCAAAACTGACTGCAGAATTACCGGGGAAATGGGTTTATACAGTGAGTCGTACCGTAACTTTACCGATACCGGGAAAATGGGTTCATGGTAGGTTGAAATGTACCTGCAGGAATACGGCCATAATGGTAAACTACTTGTTTATATGTGAAACATTAGTTAAATCGACTGTAGCATGCTTCAATACCTAGCATGATATTATATAACTTGAACTGCACTGAATATGAACTAAATGTTCTGGGCGGAAACGTTAAGGTTTAAATAGATCAATTTCCTAACGGGTTATGAGTAATAGGGCACCAAATATACGAATTAGATGCCCTCGTAGATATTAATGTCCTTCACTTACTGACAATGATTGTCTCATACTCATCTGAGAACTAAAAATAATTTCAAGAAGTGTATAGAGTATTACAGTGGAGCGTAAGCTCATTTTTGCAGGGGAGACATTATTAAAGTAACCGTAACAGATGCCATTTGAATCGATTTTGAGTTCAAAGAAATAATATTAGAAGAGTTAAGTCCATATTTGAACATAATATCACCAGCATAAGTTATCCACTTATTCCACATTACCAGGTAGAGCCATCACATGTCACTAGACACGTTCGTATTTATCGTTCATTAATCACCATGGAGAGACACATTATCAGACTATTCCAGCGTCTTGTTTTATAGTGCACTGTGTTATTTAGAGTAACAGAACTACGAGTGTATCCTTTATTTTACTTCTGGAGGGCGTATCGTTGATGTAATGCTACAATAAAGTAAAATAATCCCCACGAATTAGACGTAGGTGTCTTGTGTAATAAATTATTTCAGCAAGAAAATTGCTGTCCTATATGAACTTTCAGTTTCTGTTGATTTTCAGCCTCCTCAGATTAAAAGGAAAAAGAAAATTGTGCAAGTGTGTTGTTGTGTACCTCACGTATGTTGTAGACGCATTTCATTTACCATAAAAAACGGTCTGCCTGCTGTGTTTCGAAAAATTTCGCATAAAACAAGTGCAATGTAATCCTCGCCCATACTATATATAAAACAGATGAGCAATGGTTTGCAATTCAAGAAAAGGAATGTACGTGAAAGACTTTAAATTAACTGTTGGTTATTTGTAAGGCGTACAACTTCTTTATCGTGTATTTCTGTATCAGAGCATTTCTGTCCAGTTGCAGTTGCTGCAATGTTATTTCTTTGTAATACAAATAGCCTAAAATGATCCAGTATAAAATAATGTAAAATAACAGTGTTGTTGTACATACAACGTAATTCCTAACCTAAAACGTGTAGAAGAGTTTATTTACATATAATCACTCATTTTATGCACAAGAAAATGATTCGTTTAGCAGTTTGACTCAGTAAATTTTATTCGTTTCGACTGTCGAGCACTGTCGATTTAAACTGGCTACCAGCTTTAGTGACTTTTTCAGAGAAGATTATTATGGAATTGGACGTGGACACTGCAAAGCGTTTGGTGACGTTGCTCATGAGGCCCTGACGGAGCTTCCCCCACCCTGTAGCTTCTCCCACCACATAGCTTGTCCCACCACAACTTTCTCCCACTACTGCCCGTGTGCCCGCACTACACAACTCCTCCTACAGTCCACACAGCGCACAGTTGACAGTTTCAGTGAGGACTCCGTGAACAGCGCGACTTGGCTCAGCTACAGTGCTTTGTTCGAGTTCCATACAGTCTCATAGTTTCAGTTATTTGCTCTACAGTGCGTTATGTCGTCACGGGCTGCCAATACAGTAGGACTAAACGCGATTATGTGCTACTTTCCTTGGTTTCCATACTACCATAGATATCAGATTGGGTTTGATATAATTGTTAATCACCCTGATGCACAAGCAGATCCTTCAGTGGCGGGTCAGTCTCAGCGCTTGATTCATGTTCGACTGTACTTCCCCGATGGTTTCCTCTGTAATCCTGCAAACTTCGCTCGAATGCCACATCCCTCTTCATCTGAGGGTGGTGCTCCACACTTCTATCCTCCGCACCCTCATTACCATCCACCAATGTACCCAAATGCAACCCCACCATTTCATCATCATGTTCCAATGGGCTTCCAGGGACCTATGATGTGGCAAGAACAAGTTGATGCTCGTGTGATTGTATATGTTGTAAATGGTCAGCCAGGGGAGTTTATGGTAATTGATGACACACCATATGAAGTCATTCCAAAGTGTAAAGACTGCAATGAATTTCATAGCGAGCCAGAACATATTCACAAGAAACGATCACAAGGTGATCCAGAACACAAACCTTCACAGCACCAGCACCCACAGTTTGGACCTCCACATCAGCACCCATCAACATCAGGAGTCACAGGCCAAAAGGGCACAGGCGCAACACCATGTACAGCCAGCGAAAGTGTCGCCACAGACCCCAGTGAGTATAAAATAATCCTAATGAACTTCTACAGTTAATAATTTAAGCATATTACACCATGTATTAACTGAAGAAGTGTTTTTAGTACTTCCTATCATTGTGTTGCTGTAACCATGAGTTGCACGAAAGTACTGCCTAATAATCTGTCGGTGCTGCTAACTTGAGACAGTTGGTGAACACATTGTTCCAAATTAAGATTTGAAGTAATTGTGTTACATAATCACTGTGAACCTTCCTTAATCACTAGCAAAATTCTTACTTAGACAGAATGTAATAAGGCATCTGAGTTTGATTTCGAATTTTGATTATGCAACTTGCATGAAATTTTTTTGAGTGTGATGCATACTGAAGAGCTGCTTACTTGCAATTTCCAATTCTAAGGAAAACAAAGAATTTTCACATATGCAGCTCTTACATACATAGGGTGTTATTATGTACAGACTGCAGCACTGACTAGAATCTGATTTTTTCTGTGTGATTTGCATTTCAGTACTCTACATTTAATACAAATTCCTATATTTTATAGCCACTCAGCTCTAGTTATCGATACTGTGCAGAAATTACATTGATATGAACTTATATTGACAGTTATTGTTGAACAATTAACTCTATTTATATATATGTTTGATTTCGTCATTTTCTGCTATGTACACTAACAAATCTTTTACCTAACACTTCTACACATGAGTTCTATTAAACACAGTGGGAAAATATTTAACAAATTGCCTGCTATCATTCAGTGGTACCTAATCTAACGCTGCACTACTAGCTGTGGACCTCCACCCATTATCGGTTATAGATAGATACAGAAATTTTTTATTCAGGCTAATGGATGTATCTAAATTTTCAGCAAACAAATGTTATTAGAACTGTGTGGAGCCTTAATTCACAAGCTTCAATGTTCAACAGTATATTGTGTACTCAAAAACCACCCAGTCAATCACAAATAATTTGCACAAAACATGAATTCTTACACATAAATTTTATCAGTTTGTGAATCACAATTACACACAAAGATACTTCATATAATATTTAGCTACAGACCTGAATACAACATAATATGAAATTGAAAAAGTTTATGAACACTGCACAGCATACAGCATCTGAGAAACATTTCTTTGCTTGTAATTTCTTTCTTTTTCTGCTAATATTAAACTTTTTATTGTATGTGAACTTACTAGTTGTGCAGCACTAAATCAGTTTCCAATAACTTACCTGTACAAATGATTTATTATCTGCCTGTTACATTTGATAGGCAATTCAGAGAAAATTGTGGATTTTGCTCCCGAGGGTGTCAATAACTGGCATATCTCACTTATCTATCATTCTCGTATGAATCTTACCACGTGCCTTAATGGTATAACAAGCACAGTACGCAATAGTTGGCTTTGCACAGTGTAACCGTAACTGTCATACTGTTAATATTTTTTAATGTATATTTGTATACATTGTCTACAGAATACGTTACTACATGTCATTAATTAGAACGACTGTGCTGTACACTAATCCTGCATTTCTTTTCCCAGCAAACCAAGATAACCCTAAAGTGACTCAGCAGATGGCTGGGGAACCTCAGCCTGGGCCACTTGAAGGTGTGCAGGAAATACAACATAAGAACGATACTGTCACATTGGATTGCAGCCAGGCTACTGTTGCCACTATCACTAAGGACATGGATCGTCTGAATATTAGTGCTGAGAATAATGATGGAAATTTGGTTCAGGGCAAGGGAAAGCTCAGTGCAGATCCAGATACTGATGAAAGCGACTAGATGGATGAGTAGGCTCAGCATATTTTTAACATATGCAGATTATCAAATTGGTTGGTTCTAGCACTCATGCTGCACTAAACTCTACATACTTACCTACAGTGTGTATTTCAAAGTCAGTGAGTTGTGTGATGAAATAGAGAAACATAGAAATATGCAGTAATGATTGTATTTTGCTTTCAAAAAGTGTGCTAATTGGATAAATGGAAAATAGAAGTACATTATCAAGGATCTCATCATGTAGTTGGCTATTAATTGAAAGAGAGATGGAGTGCATAACACTGACATAATTGTTACATACTGATACATTTGGTGTGCCAAGATCATGAAAGTAGTAACTGTTGCATAACATGTCAAATATGAGACAAGTTCAGTATATATTTGTAGTTGAGGACAGAAGTTATGATCACTACTGAAACAGTCCAAGTTATAGTCAAATACTAATTTCAATATGTATCCTCTATGTGACAGTGTGTGTTATAATGGTGATAGGTTTTGTCAGTTATACGTAAAAATTTAACCTACTGGGAACAATGATGCTGATGGGAACATAGAAAATGTATTAAAAGTCTCTTGTTACATGAAAACTGTAGTAGGATTTATTATTAGGAAACATATTCTTGCCATACATTTTTCAACATTTTTCAGTGAGTTGTATTTCTCCCTCTGTCCTGTATAGTCTTTTGTATAGATCTGCACATCCCACATAGTACTAAATGGTTATACTATGTGAAGTCAACAAATTTGTAAGGATAATTTGCTTTTGTGAGAGGGTAACAAGATTCATTGTTTGATATGTCCAACTAATTTCTTATTAATTTCAGTTATCTCACCCATACTACATTTATTCTGTACATATTTCTGTGGTCAAATGAGATTCTGTCTGTCCAGTGTCTTCCAATTTCTGTCACAATTATGTAACTGATTTCTCAATTTTTTTAGTAACATACATGAGCTCTACAACACTCAGTGGATATTTATTAGTATTTTGTGTTGCGCTCCAAGTTAATAATTTTGTCAAAAATCTGATATTCCATTTCTTGATGACTGGCATTAGAAGTTGCATTTAACATATGTTGCCAAAATATGGCCTGTAGTGTAATATAATTTCATTTACCACAATAGTGGCAGTTTAAAGGTATTTAGAAGCAAGCACATAGTGTTCGTCTCATGTTTGCAACAGAGGTAGTTCAATAATTTTTGTGTGGATACGTAATTTGTGATCTTTAAAGAAAAACATCTATATGTTGGCTATGATGACTATTTTGTATAGTAGGGATTAACCAGAAACTTTTCAGAAGATGATAGATTGTCTGCCTAGTAGAAAAAGTGCTCAGCTATGTAGAAGTAATCTGCCATTTGTTAACAGTGTGAAATGCTTATTGTGTTAACGCTACTTGTTTTAAACATTTTATAGTAATGTATTCCATGTCTTGAGCATCAGTGATATGTGAGGGGAGTGAATAAGGAGGTTGACTAAGTATGGTAATTGTGATTCCTGTTGTACAGGTAACTTTTGACAATAGTTACATAAATTTTCACTGCTCTGTAGAATTTGTGTGATTTACAAATGGATACTTCACATGTTTCAGTTAATCAATAGAAACACAAGTGAAATGCTCATGTGCAATAGTAAAAAATGAAATAGAATTGCTATTTTACTAGAGTTTCAAAAGAACATATCCCTGTTTGATGGATTTACCTTAATATGGAAACTTACATTGGAGCTGTCACATCAGGTGGATCACTTTTACTGTCAGATTACTCTAGTTAAAAGAGAGAATTACAGAAAAATATAACTGGACAATGAAACAAATAATTTTAATGAATTATATTGTAATCCTATAATTAACATTTGGATGTAGTCAGTAATACTTTACTGATATAGCTGTGTAGTTTCTGCATAACAATTCGATGTGATTTCAGTTTATTTGTTTTTAAAAGTGACTTGTAAACTTTTTGTGAGAATTAAAGAAAATAGGGTGTCAAAACCATTTTTTTAACGAAGCATGCAGAATGAATGCTTTGCTTCATTATAATGTATAGTGTCATACGCCTTTTGTGTTGTAATGCACCATACTCAAAAATGTCTGGTTTGATGCAGATAAATTTGTGAGGAATGTGTTTTTCACTGAATAAATTATGTGCATATTCCTACAACTCCTAAAATACATTACCGATCGATTTTTAATATAAAAAGCAGCTTCACTTGATCATTTTCCCTTGAGCCTTGTAAAGTTAAAAGTACTTTACAACTATACTGCTACAAGATTGTTGACAATGTGGAAAATGTATAGAGTTATGATCCTCAACATAATCAGTTATACTTCATATATCTCTGAAAGTAATTATGGAATTTGAATTTTACCATTAGATGTATTTTTTCTAATGCATATTTATAGTAATATTTTATAGTAATATAATAGTATGTCTGTATGTTTCTTATTAATTAAAGGATCCATACCTTGAACTGGTACCCTTTTGTGTGCTTATTTTCTCATTGGTTTGACCCATCTTGTAAGCAATGGCATACCTAAATAAAAATTGAAAGACCTCAGTAGCATATGCTAAGGGCTAACAGAGAGCAAAGTATTAATAGTACTAAGATTCTAGGTTCCTATGGCCCCTACGATTTAGTAGAGTGAGAAGTGTAATATATTCTTACGAGAGTATTTTGCACATTATATGAAGTTAATGTTTGTGTTAGAGTGCTACCATGAGCACAGTGTTTGAATTCACTGAAGTATTAAGTATAGTTTTTCGTACAAAATGTTTCTTACTTAACAAAAACAGAGATAAAAATTTTCATATGCATCTAGTAAGGGTACTGTGTCAGAGAAAGAAATTGCTATTTCCAGAAGCTTACTTTATGTATAAACATACTGAAGAAAATATGTCTTTTTAAGTGCTGTAACTACCATGCCAAGTATATACAATTTTTTACATTAGGAATCGAACTTTTTTAATATTAGAATCCTGGAAAAATTGAGTACACCAATAAAAAAATGATATTAAATTAATTGAAAACACAAAATAATGTCAGTGATACAAAAGTACCGTACCTTAACTCGGTAAAACTCCAGTACGGACATACGCAACAAGAATTGGCAAAGAAGTAGATGTTCATCTAAAAATAAATGGAAAACTACAATAACAATAAATTATACCATTATCTAATGTGGAGAAATAATGACAAAAAATAATTTGTGACAAAGTTATCAGTTCTTTTAGAGAAAAATTAGAGTTCTCATTCCTTTGTAATTTTCATGTGTGTAGTGCAGGATATTAATGGGGACAATATACTTTAAAATATACTATTGTTTTTGCAGAAAGAAAACATTCTTCACCAGTTCAGTTTTAGAGTAGTATCGAACTTCCAACACACTACAATCTCTAATATTTTTAATTCTTAAATTCTACATGAAACTTCAATCTTGTGTATCTCTGCCATAGTTTTCATATCAGCAGTTTTCTAGTAAGCATCTAGTCCTAATACCCTCTCACCTCCAAATTTCGCGATAAGAAACATCTACAAGCTACAACTTCACTTGAAAATATGCTTGCCACATGGGAGTTACTTACGTCATTGAGTAGAAAGTAAAAATTTCATTACTAGAGTAGAAGACACCATACTACAAATATCTGTGATATTCCATTCATACACTTCATGAAAACAATGCCTCTTGTAAAATGTACTTACTAAAAATAGCACACACTACACTAATAAACATTATTTTGTAGTGATTTTAATCAATTCCACAAGAATATTGTCCACAATGAAGGAAAGTGCTCTAATAACGGATTAAGCAAGTTTACTAAGATACATAAAATCTCAAAATTTTCATTTATTAAATACGATTTGAACAGTTCCTAGAAAATAAAAATACAACCCACTTCAGAAGGTCAATTAACAATATTCAACATGAAGCAACAGAAAGAAAAACACTAAAAGACAGCTGCAGCATTACAAGTAAAACAACGAAAATACTTTTATTTTGCCACCAGTGAAATATTGTATTAAGATACTTGAGTTGATTTAGAAATTGTGTAGAAATTTCCCCTTAACTGCCTGAGCAATGAATGAACAAAGAAAGGCGAATATGCAATCATTTGCATTTATATCTGAGACCAAAATTCATAAAGTCTCTGTAGCAATCTTGTCTGTTCTTACTTTACACAACAGTCATGCACATATATCAAAAGAGATTCTAAGAGTGTTTACAATACCTTCTGACAGAAAATGACATGGAGTTCGTTCATATAAAATAAATAAATGTTCAACACTATCACTGATCTCTTCAATCGAAAAATCGTGAAGCGCATGGCAGAGTGTACATCAAACTGAACCAATTATTTTTGCTTTTCCCCGAACAATTCACGTATGGAGTGTGGGAAGAATGGTTGGTTAAATGCCTCCCTGCTCGCTGTAAATAGCCTAATATTGGCTTTTCTATCTCTTTGGGAGCAATACATACGGGGTTGTAATACATTCCTTGATTCGTCACTTAAAGTTGGTTCTAGAACCTTTATAATATTTTTCTAAGGGACAGTTTGCGTCGGTCTCCAAGTGTCTGCCAATTCATTCCTGTCAGCATCTTCGTGAAACCGCCCCATGGGTCGAAAAACCTGTTCCCTCATTTTTGTACTTTCAATAATTCATGTTAGTCCTGTTTGGTACAGGACCCACACACTTGAGCAATATTCTAGGATGGGGCACACGAGTCTTTTGTATGTGGTCTCCTTCGTAGCCTGATTGCATGATGAAAAAAAATAATAAATAAATAAAATAAAAAATAAAAAAAGTTGTTATATTAACTTAAGTATGTTGTTAAATTAACTTAATTATGTCATGTATTGGAAAATTTGACTCGTTCCACATCATTACGACATATCGTATTCATGATCCATGGAACTAGTATTAATCTAATCTAGTATTCTACCAAGGACCCGTAGTCTGCCACATGTTTTACCTACGAATAAGGCTGTATGATCGTTCCATGTCATATACTCAATTAATGATAAAATTTGTAACCGCAACGTCTCTCGTAAATTTTGCGGAATGCCGAATTTATAGGCCTTATTGAAACGTAAACTGGAAATTTGTGGTAAGGTCTTATGGGACCAAACTGCTGAGGTCATTGGTCCCTAAGCTTACGCACTACTTAATGTAACTTTAACTTACGCTAAGGACAAAACTTTCACCCATGCCTGGGGGAGGACTCGAACCTCCGAGTTGGGCAGCCGCCTGGTCCTTGACAAGGCGCCCCTGACAGCGCGGCTACCCCGCGCCGCAAACGTGCACTGAGACGGGAAAAGTCACGGATACCTCCTAATACCATATTGGACCTCCATTTGCCCATCTTTGTGCAGCAACTCGACGTGACATGGACTCAACAATTCGTTGGCAGCCCCCTGCAGAAATACTTAGCCACGCTGCCTCTATAGCCGTCCATAATTGCGATACTGTTGCTGGTACAGGATTTTGTGCACTAACTGACCTCTCGGTTATGTCCCATAAATGTTCGATGGGCTTCAGGTCGGGCGATCTAGATGGCCATATTATTCGCTCGAAATGTCCAGAGTGTTCTTCAAACTAATCGTGAACAACTGTGGCTCGGTGACATTGTTGTTTGAGAACATGAAGTCCATGAACGCAATGGTCTCCAAGTGGCCAACCATAACAATTTCCAGTCAACGATCGGTTCAAACTAATCGTGAACAACTGTGGCTCTGTGACATTGTTGTTTGAGAACATGAAGTCCATGAACGGAATGGTCTCCAAGTGGCCAACCATAACAATTTCCAGTCAACGATCGGTTCACTTGGACCACAGGACCAAGTCTGTCCCATGTAAATACAGCTCACACTATTATGGAGCCACCACCAGATTGCGCAGTATCTTGTTGAAAATTTGGGTCAATGGCTTCACGGGATCTGCGCCACACTCGAACCCTACCATCTGTTCTTACTAACTGAAATCGAGCCTCATCTGACCAGACCACGGTTTTCCAGTTGTCTCGGGTCCAATCAATACCGTCACGAGCCCAGTACGGGCGCTGCAGGTGATATGCTGTTAGCAAAGGCACTCGCGTCGGTCGCCTGCTGCCCATTAACGCCACATGTCGCCGTGCTGTCCCAACGGATACGTTCATCATACGTCCGACGTTGATTTCTGTGTCTGTATCACGCAGTGTTCCTCTCCACTGCGTTGTCCGTGGTGAGAATTAATGCCTGAAATTTGATACTCTCGGCACACTCTTGACACTGTGGATCGCGGAATACTGAATTGCCTAACAGTTTCCGAAGTGGTATGTCCCATGGGTCTAGCTCCAACAACCATACCGCGCCCAGAGTCTGTTAATTCTCGTCTTTCGGCCATAATCACGTCGGGAACCTTTTCATATGAATCATCTGAGTACAAATGACAGCTCGGCCAATGCGCTGCCCTTTTATACCTTTGTACGCCGGTAACTTTTGCCACCTCTGTGTATGAGAACTATGTATCAAAAAAGAATTAGTTATTGTATGCTGTCAAAGTAAAAAATTCTAAATGCACAATATCTTATAATCTCCAGTAAGTTAGACTGACATTTCCTCCACTATCGTACATCTCTTCAACGTCTTGTGTGTTAGTAGTTCCATTAACTCAGTCACAGATACCCTGAAGTCATCTTCTGTTTCTCCTTACTTTCTGTCAGTCTTTTAATATTTACGTACTTAACGCATCCAGTGTCTTCAAAAATCTGTTTCATAATTCTTAATTACTAATTACTCCTAAAGTTTCACATTTCCCTCTCTATGGTACTTGGTTGTAATAACTTATTTTTTACCGATTATATTAACTCTTTCCCCTCTAATTTCCACATTTCCTGTTAAGAGTTTTCCGCAGTTTTTTCTTCATCTTCTCACGTTAGCACCTCTTTATCTTGCAACTGTTTATCGCTTAAATTTTTATTATCCTTCTGCAGCCGGTTATTAAATGCTCTCAGTTTTGTCTCACAGGTTTTCCACAACTCATATTTAACTGCCGTATAATACCGTTTTTCATGTTTTCAATTCTAGAGAATAATTTCTGTTAGAAATGAAATTGTTTTGCTGAGCATACTTCTCTTCGACTTCTCTTACCTAAGGCTTATTCCTCCTTTGCATCGTCCATCTCATATAATATTACTATACAGCAGAATTGTTTCTCTTCTTCTATAGTAGGTCTACCAGTTCTGAAGCATATCCAATCACTGTTCACTCTTCTATCTTCTGGATTCTTTCCTTTTATCCATAATCGAAATACTCTACTCGTGTGTTCTCCAACACAATCTTTATTTTGAAATACTCTTTATTTGCTATGTGAAAAACGATGTCATCCACAATCATAGAAATCCACAAGGGGTGGCACGATAGGGCAGTTGTCACCTATACATGTATTAGTTTCAGGCGTTCTAATACGTTTAGTGCGTGGCTTCCAACTCCTAATGTTGTATACATAAATAATACTCAGTGTTGAACACACTTTTCCAATTTAAGAAAATCGATGTCCCAATTCATCTTGTATACCACTTTACATGCGGTACTATGCCATACAGTGCTTACTGCATCTCACTGCGATATCTTCATTGATTTCGTTCATAAAGGAGTGGCTAGTATTCTGCAACTATTTCAAGATGTAAAATATAAATGATTTGCCTTTATATTTTTCGATTGAAGAGATCAGTGATAGTGTTGAACATTTATTTATTTTATATGAGCGAACTCCATGTAATTTTCTGTCAGGAGGTGCTATTTCGGTACTGTAAACACTCTTAGAACCTCTTTTGATGTATGTGCATGACTGTTGTGTAACGTAAGAACAGACAATATTGCCACAGAGACTTCATGAATTTTGGCCTCAGATATAAACGCAGATGAATGCAGATTCGCCTTTCTTTACTCATTCATTGCTCAGGCAGTTAAGGGGAAATTTCTACACAATTTCTAAATGAACTCAGGTATCCTAATACAATATTTCACTGGTGGCAAAATAAAAGTATTTTCGTTGTTTTACTTGTAATGCTGCAGCGGTCTTTTAGTGTTTTTATTTCTGTTGCTTCATGTTGAATATTGTCAATTGTCCTTCTGAAGTGAGCTGTATTTTTATTTTCTAGGAACTGTTCAAATCGTATTTAATAAATGAAAACTTTGAGATTTTATGTTTCTTAGTAAACTTGCTTAATCCGTTATTAGAGCACTTTCCTTCATTGTGGACAATATTCGTGTGGAATTAATTAAAATCACTACAAAATAATGTTTATTAGTGTAGTGTGTGCTATTTTTAGTAAGTACATTTTACAAGAGGCATTGTTTTCATGAAGTGTATGAACGGAATATCAGATATTTGTAGTATGGTGTCTTCTATTCCAGTAATGAAATTTTTACTTTCTACTCAATGACGTAAGTAACTCCCATGTAGCAAGCTATTTTCAAGTGAAGTTGTAGCTTGCAGATGTTTCTTATGACTAAATTTGGAGGTGAGAGGGTATTAGGACTAGATGCTTACTAGAAAATTGCTGATATGAAAACTATGGCAGAAACAAATAAGCCTGAAGTTTGTCAACTCTGATATGGGTAATAAGAGCAGCTCTGGAAATGCAGCATGGTTATCGTTTCTTCATGGAACTAACTTTTTCAGATGGCTACATCGGAGCCATGGAAGCGAAAATCAACTTTAATAGTTTTGTCTGTCTATTTACTTAGTTCGTTTTCTGTGATCATTACTATACTGGTAACACAAAAATCTTGTTAAAGTGTTTCTTTTGTCATTTAAGCCTACGAAATAATTCGGAGTCACTAATGCCCTCGACCTCAATGAGACATCACAAGTTAGTAGCTCAGAGATAAACCTGCAACGATGTACTTATTTTCTAAATAAGTGGACCAAATTTTGCCCATACAAAAACCAGGAAATACACTTAAGGCTACAACAGTGCAACAATAGGAAGGACACTAAATAACGAAATTTTACAGAGCGCGAAATTTTGTACGCCGATCTTCCACCTCTGGCATCGACATTGGCTCTAACCCGAATGGGCAACCAGTCAAACAGTTCCTAGATGACATGATTACGTGATTACACGCTGCTTTATATTTATGGGAGAGTGCGTCAGTCATTGTGGTTGGCAAATGGTGGTGTGCCATTTTGTCGCAATCCATGACCTAATGATTTCAATGCTGGCCGCGGTGGCCGAGCTGTTCTAGGCCCTTCAGTCTGGAACGGCGCGACTGCTACGGTTGCAGGTTCGAATCCTGCCTCGGGCTTGGATGTGTGTGATGTCCTTAGGTTAGTTATGTTTAAGTTGTTCTAAGTTCTAGGGGACTGATGACCTCAGATGTTAAGTCCCATAGCGCTCAGAGCAATTTGAACCATTTTTGATTCCAATGAGTGAGAGATCCGAAGAACGTGCTGGCCAGGACAACAGTCTACATCTACATCTAAATTTATACTCCGCAAGCCACCCAACGGTGTGTGGCGGAGGGCACTTTACGTACCACTGTCATTACCTCCCTTTCCTGTTCCAGTCGCGTATGGTTCGCGGGAAGAACGACTGTCTGAAAGCCTCCGTGCGCGCTCTAATCTCTCTAATTTTACATTCGTGATCTCCTCGGGAGGTATAAGTAGGGGGAAGCAATATATTCGATACCTCATCCAGAAACGCACCCTCTCGAAACCTGGCGAGCAAGCTACACCGCGATGCAGAGCGCCTCTCTTGCAGAGTCTGCCACTTGAGTTTATTAAACATCTCCGTAACGCTATCACGGTTACCAAATAACCCTGTGACGAGACGCGCCGCTCTTCTTTGGATCTTCTCTATCTCCTCCGTCAACCCGATCTGGTACGGATCCCACACTGATGAGCAATACTCAAGTATAGGTCGAACGAGTGTTTTGTAAGCCACCTCCTTTGTTGATGGACTACATTTTCTAAGTACTCTCCCAATGAATCTCAACCTGGTACCCGCCTTACCAACAATTAATTTTATATGATCATTCCACTTCAAATCGTTCCGCATGCATACTCCCAGATATTTTACAGAAGTAACTGCTACCAGTGTTTGTTCCGCTATCATATAATCATACAATAAAGGATCCTTCTTTCTATGTATTCGCAATACATTACATTTGTCTATGTTAAGGGACAGTTGCCACTCCCTGCACCAAGTGCCTATCCGCTGCAGATCTTCCTGCATTTCGCTACAATTTTCTAATGCTGCAACTTCTCTGTATACTACAGCATCATCCGCGAAAAGCCGCATGGAACTTCCGACACTATCTACTAGGTAATTTATATATATTGTGAAAAGCAATGGTCCCATAACACTCCCCTGTGGCACGCCAGAGGTTACTTTAACGTCTGTAGACGTCTCTCCATTGATAACAACATGCTGTGTTCTGTTTGCTAAAAACTCTTCAATCCAGCCACACAGCTGGTCTGATATTCCGTAGGCTCTTACTTTGTTTATCAGGCGACAGTGCGGAACTGTATCGAACGCCTTCCGGAAGTCAAGAAAAATAGCATCTACCTGGGAGCCTGTATCTAATATTTTCTGGGTCTCATGAACAAATAACGCGAGTTGGGTCTCACACGATCGCTGTTTCCGGAATCCATGTTGATTCCTACATAGCAGATTCTGGGTTTCCAAAAACGACATGGTACTCGAGCAAAAAACATGTTCTAAAATTCTACAACAGATCGACGACCCTTCTTGAGAATGGGACTACCTGTGCTCTTTTCCAATCATTTGGAACCCTCCGTTCCTCTAGAGACTTGCGGTACACGGCTGTTAGAAGGGGGGCAAGTTCTTTCGCGTACTCTGTGTAGAATCGAATTGGTATCCCGTCAGGTCCAGTGGACTTTCCTCTGTTGAGTGATTCCAGTTGCTTTTCTATTCCCTGGACACTTATTTTGTATCGAGACAGGACAAAACAGCACGGGAAACATATGTTCTTGCCTTATCTTGTTGAAAGATAACGTCACGATAACCCCGAAGATAGGAAACTGGAGTTAACACATTAGAAACATAACGTCTGCTGTCCAAAATACACTCCTGGAAATGGAAAAAAGAACACATTGACACCGGTGTGTCAGACCCACCATACTTGCTCCGGACACTGCGAGAGGGCTGTACAAGCAATGCGGAACTGTATCGAATCATACAATAAAGGATCCTTCTTTCTATGTATTCGCAATACATTACATTTGTCTATGTTAAGGGACAGTTGCCACTCCCTGCACCAAGTGCCTATCCGCTGCAGATCTTCCTGCATTTCGCTCACACGCACGGCACAGCGGACACACCAGGAACCGCGGTGTTGGCCGTCGAATGGCGCTAGCTGCGCAGCATTTGTGCACCGCCGCCGTCAGTGTCAGCCAGTTTGCCGTGGCATACGGAGCTCCATCGCAGTTTTTAACACTGGTAGCATGCCGCGACAGCGTGGACGTGAACCGTATGTGCAGTTGACGGACTTTGAGCGAGGGCGTATAGTGGGCATGCGGGAGACCGGGTGGACGTACCGCCGAATTGCTCAACACGTGGGGCGTGAGGTCTCCACAGTACATCGATGTTGTCGCCAGTGGTCGGCGGAAGGTGCACGTGCCCGTCGACCTGGGACCGGACCGCAGCGACGCACGGATGCACGCCAAGACCGTAGGATCCTACGCAGTGCCGTAGGGGACCGCACCGCCACTTCCCAGCAAATTAGGGACACTGTTGCTCCTGGGGTATCGGCGAGGACCATTCGCAACCGTCTCCATGAAGCTGGGCTACGGTCCCGCACACTGTTAGGCCGTCTTCCGCTCACGCCCCAACATCGTGCAGCCCGCTTCCAGTGGTGTCGCGACAGGCGTGAATGGAGGGACGAATGGAGACGTGTCGTCTTCAGCGATGAGAGTCGCTTCTGCCTTGGTGCCTGCCAATGATGGTCGTATGCGTGTTTGGCGCCGTGCAGGTGAGCGCCACAATCAGGACTGCATACGACCGAGGCACACAGGGCCAACACCCGGCATCATGGTGTGGGGAGCGATCTCCTACACTGGCCGTACACCACTGGTGATCGTCGAGGGGACACTGAATAGTGCACGGTACATCCAAACCGTCATCGAACCCATCGTTCTACCATTCCTAGACCGGCAAGGGAACTTGCTGTTCCAACAGGACAATGCACGTCCGCATGTATCCCGTGCCACCCAACGTGCTCTAGAAGGTGTAAGTCAACTACCCTGGCCAGCAAGATCTCCGGATCTGCCCCCATTGAGCATGTTTGGGACTGGATGAAGCGTCGTCTCACGCGGTCTGCACGTCCAGCACGAACGCTGGTCCAACTGAGGCGCCAGGTGGAAATGGCATGGCAAGCCGTTCCACAGGACTACATCCAGCATCTCTACGATCGTCTCCATGGGAGAATAGCAGCCTGCATTGCTGCGAAAGGTGGATATACACTGTACTAGTGCCGACATTGTGCATGCTCTGTTGCCTGTGTCTATGTGCCTGTGGTTCTGTCAGTGTGATCATGTGATGTATCTGACCCCAGGAATGTGTCAATAAAGTTTCCCCTTCCTGGGACAATGAATTCACGGTGTTCTTATTTCAATTTCCAGGAGTGTACTAGCTTTGCGAACTAACGGTTGTCGTGTACCAAATGGCACACTACATCACCATGCCACGTCCTGTCACCTTGTGACTATGTCAAATGCAGTCTGGTAATGATTGTACGTACTTTGCAGAGGATCTGCACATGGAATTATTGATCGTGATGCTATACGTAGTCCGGAACTCGTCTGAAAAGTTGACGTATCGACACCTCTGTGTTCACACACGGCCAAGTGAATAATATGCCTGTCCTCTCAGTTGCTATTTGCGTGGGGCCACTGGGACCCTGCAAGTCGTTGAGTAGTGCCCCCCTGAACCCATCGATTCCATATGCATGTGACAGTCATGGATACCGTCGAACAAGAGCAACAATGTCACGAAGCGATGAACCCGACTCTCTCGTAGACTTTTCTCTTTCTTACATGGGGCGTAACACGATCTTTGCACAAATAATCAGTATTCAATTGCGATTTCGTAATCGGGAACCCGCTCCGTAATCCCAGAATGTAGGTAGCCTTACTCCTACTTAGTCTGTGCAGTTCCTCTGAAATACTAAGCATTTGTATGTGCAAGAACGCAGTAAACCACTGACAATTTGGGTTTAGTCCATGGTGTTCCAATTTCAATTTTATACAGTGAATCTTAAGGAAGACATTAAATCATAGTCCTGTAATACTTCTCAGCCTGGCCAAGAAAGTATTCAAAGGCCATTGAAGCTTTACTCAAAAAGGAATAATTAAAATGTGGACAAATAAATCCCAACAATACACAAAAAAATTGAGGCGAAGAGCTTTGAAACAGCAGAAAAAAATGAATGTAACGTAACAACAGCTGCGTCTTGTTGCTGTACATGCCTTTACGCCACATGTCAGGGGACTAGTGCGATAGTCCACACGTCTTTTAAACAGACGCTACTGGTTACCTCTTTATCACCTTTTCCAGGAACCTGGCCGTAATCTGCGTACGGGGCTACGAGAACGGAGGTGCAATTTGCTAGTCTCAGCATACCGTTGACATAATGAACGACGGTTCTAAGAACTGTGGAGTGCCCGACGCTCCCTGTCATAATACGCCCCAACTGATAAAGATGATTACGCTGCTTGCACGATTTAAATATGATGACCACATTATACTTCTCTTCGTGTTAATAAAATGAATTAATCTTGCATAGAACAATTATGCTGTGTCTACTAACGCGACCTCCTCTCAGGTCATGTGTTTGTAGCGCTCAGAGATTCAGTTTCTATGAAACTCAGAAATGGTACTTAGGTCACTTTCTAACCATGTTTGAAGTCAAAGGGCCACACTTTTAGGCGTATAAAAATCAAGAACTTTGATCTCAGCTTGAAGATAGATAAATCAGAAGTGCAATGAGCAAAACTGAACTGAATACACGTTCTACGCCTCTGTGACTTGGTATGCATATATTTATTGCAATGGCCAACACTATTACATGGATGACGAGCTGCTCTTCCTCCAGGGTCTTTCCGGAGGAAAGGGCAGAGTTTGGTAATGCAATGACATCGAGGTTGTTCGAAACGGAACATCATGAGTGACAATCGAAAGGAGGCGGGCTGCAGTCACTACACTATAGGAGGAACTATTGTAGCATTCGCAGAAGAATGGCCATACGGGGATTTGAAATTCCTTGCTCTCATATACTGGTCTAGATAAATCACACTGTTTTGCATACAGAATTATTGAAGAGCTTTGATTCCAAATGGATATGAGGACGTTGGTGTGCGAAGCTGCTCATTGATCGCTAGTAGTCAGCCTCGGTTGGTGCGTTAAAACACGAGTATTTAAATAAACCTCAATCTGTTAAGTGGTGACGTTAAAGACTGTTACGCGTTTTCAATAAGGTGATACTTTATATGAAAACATCAGATATGAATTAAGCAGGTGAGGATTGTGAGAGGTTTGTGAACGCTAATCAAGAAATAAACTGAAAGTATTTCTGGAAAAATTTGGAGAATGGAAAGAGCCCAAAGGCCTCACAACATGCAGTGGTACGTCCTCTACTAAAAAGAGTGACAAGACAAATTTGAGCATCTACAGAAGTACATCTCTTATAGTCGTCAGATATAAGATCTTGTCTACAGATCTACAAATATTATGAATTTTATAGTTGATTAACAAAAAGGAGAATACTAATGATTGCTCTGAGAAGGAAGATCATGACCATGACAGATTTCAAATTTGGAAACAATAACAAAATACAGAGTTATGTGAAATAAATACTACTGTCTTTCAAGAAATGTCGGATACAGTAGCATCCAGGAGGCTTTTGCAATTAATTGCGAGACTGTATAAGAAGAGCAACTCTTCCAGACCATCATCTACAGGCTTTGACGTGTGAGTTTGTGTGAAAGTATGAGACTTATGTGACCGCAAATTTTGAATACATTGATTCACAAACTTAATGATTTACCAAGAGACCGTAGATCTTAGTATTTAACATGAATTTCAGCTTGATACCGCTATCAGTTCCTTAGAAAAAGGGTCTAAACAGACGGAAAGACGGTCAGATGGACAACAAACTGAACCTATAAGAGTTCCGGGTTACCGACTGAGGTACAGAACCCAAAAATTGATTGACAGTAAAGCCAGGGAATAAACTTACAGAACTAGTTATAGCTAAAGACTTTTACAATGCAGAATTATGCTTATAAGTTCGAAAGATTTGCAGCAGCATAGTAAGAAATGGCTATTGTCCAGAAGAAAGATGAAGAAGAAGCGAAGTTCGACAATGAAGAGCCATTGAGCGAGACATGAATAGGAGAATATACCAAATGAGTGTCATGAGTTATTATACATGGTCATTAATTGGGAAAGTCGTAAGTAGGAAGATACGTTTGGAATGTGGTATTTTATGTATTTCTTCTCACTTGAACTTGATGTGCTACGATTATTTGATTTTGCGTCATAATGAAATGTCATGTTCTCAAATAATGGGTGTCATCGGGTCGTTACTATCGTTTTCTCTGTCAGAATGCGATCAGTTTTCTCACCCATATTTAGTTTAGTTTTTGTATGATTCATACACGCGACAACATGCTATAATATGGAACGTGTCGGTAAGTATACAACTAAGACATATTTTTTCTGTGAAGACACGTGTATCTACGGACTTACTACAATACTGGATTATCTTCGTAATCTCACTCTACAATAGCACCTGATAAATGTAACCTGACCACATACGTAGTATCTATTCAGAAACACGCCTATGGTGCAGAAGGTGATGTTAACCAGTAGATGCAGTGTCGCTTAAGACATATTTAGAAGGAAATGATAAAAAGATACTGGAATTGGCAAACACATCCGTGTAATACAGACTCTCGTCTTGATAACGGCCTGTATTCGGCGAGAAAAGAAGTCGACAGGTTCCTTCAAGTATGCCATATCCAGCTGAAGCTACTCATTGATGATTAGTTTCCGTAGAGTTACAAAATTTCGGGGATGTTGATTGCAACCTTTCACCAAGACATTTTCTGTGGAATTAAGATTGGGTCATTTATGTAGCCGATATGAGACAGAGTGTCTGATAGTTCGTCAAACTGGGAACATATGCGTGTAGCACTATGAACACGGCTGTTATCATCCTGGAAGACGGGAGTAGTTGCAGCATACGCATCATGAAGATGTAGTAGGAAGAGAATATCTTGATCACCAAAAATGTTGAAACAAACATCCTGGTTCATATTCACCGTAACCTATAAGACAGGGCCCATGCAATGGTGCAGAAAACACTCTCAAAATGTCGCAGAAGTACCTCATGGTTTAATTACATCCATCACACACTGCCGGTTAAACACCTTATTCTGCCATGCTCGAAACCTTGCATCATTTAAAAAGAGACAAAGTAACGAGTCATCGCATCGAACTACTTACCTCCAGTGGTCTACTGTTCGGTTTCAGTGTTGTTTGACTCACTGACGATGTGCAGTTGTACGTGTCACAGGGAGCAATGATTTTTTGCGAGACATATAATTCAAATGTCTATTTGGTTCGGAATGTTCGCCTGAAAAATGTTTGCGATGAGCCTGGATTTACTGACATCAGCAGTTATTCCCATCTGGAGGACCCGATCTCGTTCCCCGCTGGTAGATGCAAAGTGGTGTCCTGCGGGGGGGGGGGGGGGGGGGGGGCTGAACTGAACTGCGTGAACTCACCTATGTGGGTGCAGTTGAGAAGCCAGGTGGATGAAAAATACATATCCCAAAATCATAAAGCTCTCAGTGGCAAGACGAGCGATGGGTTAACCACTTTGCCTCTCCGTACTGCACTCGCTGATGTTTGCAAAGATGACAGTAGGGTAATTCAGCAGCGAGTGATCCTGAGGGCATTATGACGGGATAAGTAAACACTTTGAGCCATCTTGATACTCTGGTGCTTATTTTAGGGCTGTATAATCGGCAAAACAGATGGTACACTTACAGTATGCTCGTGGAGTGGTGGAGGAGTCAAAGATTCTCCCCGATGATTAATTACAATCACAGAGCAATGGGCAAAGAGTTAGCATTCTCGACTAGGATTTATTTTTGCAACGTTTCAGACTGGATACACTAAGCAAACGATGAATGCGGCTTGTGACTTCTGATGTGATTACGCTGACAACTTGGACAGGTAAGTTGCTCGCTTCATCACTCTGGTGCTGTCACAGCTTCGCTACATCAAACAGTGGCTTTCGTAATGAATTATAATCTTGCTCACCTAAGGGGATAGAAAATTGGCGACGCATAATTTACCGTTTATGATTTAATATGGATGAAAAGTTTTACGATTTATGACCTATCAGTTAACGTAGCAACAAGAATAGCAGCGGCACATGCAACCACTCGACCACTTCACCCAGCAAACCTGTCAGTGTCATTTCCTACACCCGCCCCACCTGAAAGTTTTAACGATCTCTAGGATACTGGGCCGGCCGGGGTGGCCGAGCGGTTCTAGGCGTTACAGTCTGGAACCGCTCGACCGCTACGGTCGCAGGTTCGAATCCTGCCTCGGGCATGGATGTGTGTGAGGTCCTTAGGTTAGTTAGGTTTAAGTATTTCTAAGTTCTAGGGGACTGATGACCTCAGAAGTTAAGTCCCATTGTGCTCAGAGCCATTTGAACCATTTAGGACACTTGAGAGGCTTGTGTACACTGCTGATACATATTGGAATCTTTAAATCTCTTCATGTCTAGGCACAACAGCGGCGACTGGTTACCTACAACAAATGAAGAATATCAATCATGTGCCAAATAACGGTACAGGATTAATAAAAAATGTATGTAGAACACCAAAGTTTTTAGCCGTTGCTTTGTCAGTAGCAACTGATTGGATTTTCCGTTGTTTGGCATTTCGATCAAAGAGCATGTAACCTACTAACAGTGTGATATAATTATGCGACTACCAAGCAAATCTTAGTCGAAAGTACGCTTTATATCATGTATAAGTGGTTACCATTTGGAGTCTCAAGTATGCGTACCACGTTCCAACGGTATTTGGAACAGTTCATCGAAGGAGTCACACAGCTTTCTAGCTACGGGGATGACGTTACAGGAAGAGGGGCTACGCAAGAGGAGCACCTCAAAAATGTAGAAGCTCCTTTCGATAGACACCAGTCCCGCGGTCTACGCCGCTCATTGGAAACATGTTACGGAGCTATTTTACCGATTTTTTAAAAGAAGATGTATATATATATTTCATTGCCATTTTACTGAGTTTCCCCATTTTTAAAAAGATGCACGTAAATATTAGTTCCATTATTATGTTCCCCCACTTTTTAAGAAGATACACATAAATACAGGATTTGTGGCTAATTTTTCAGCACTTTGGTTCCTTAGGAATTCACACACATTTTATTGAACATTTTGACGCACGGTCTTAGGGGCCTTGCCACGGTTCACGGTTGGCGCAGCGCCTCCCCCCCCCCCCCCCCCCCCCGCCCTCGCGCCCCCTCATTTCGGAGGTTTGAGTCCTCCCTCGGGCATGGCCGTGTGCGTCCTTAGCATAAGTTAGTTTAAGTTAGATTAAGTAGTGTGTAAGCGAGGGACCGATGACCCTAGCAGTTTGGTCTCATAGGAGCTTACCATAAAATTTCAAATTTTGCTCATTTTAACGATTTTTCACGAAGGAGCATGTAAATACAGGGTTACATATATCACTACTTTACATTTTGTGGTAATTTTGTCGATTTTGTTTCAAGAAGACAGACTTAAATACTTTACTGTGAACGTTTAAAAAATTTCCGCAACATACCGTCTGTGAGCACACCACTGCTGTGTACGGTTTTGGTGCTATTGTATCAGTATTCCAGTGTATAGCCACATTTTAAGGAGACACACGTTGAGGTATGGGTTATACAACCATCACAATGCAATGATTTAACAAATTAAACAATTGTTCCGTGTTAAACAATTCCCACAGTTGGGTATTTTACAACAGATTTGCACCAAGCCTACATCTCACTTAAAGAAGCTTATGCTCTGCAATATTAGTGCGTTAAAAATGACGTCGCTATCAGGTCCCCTCAGAGTATAAGATTACAATGAACTTGTAAAAAAAATATAACCAAGGGAATGTTTCTGCAGAGAAGGATAATGTACTTCACTAATACGCCAAACACTTGTGCCGCTACCACCGGGGTAAGGGAAATTTTCCGATGACTCAAATTCTACTAAGACATCAAATGGATCATTCTTAATGAGCCTATTCTGCCTTTGGGTGGCCATAACGATGATAGGTGGTAATTCTCTACATGTCTGTGGGATCAGTATGCATCCACATCCATCGTCCACCTCGTAGTAGGAGGGCCGAAACTTCGAATACATGTCGTAGGACAGGCATTGCACTGTATTACTCCACTTCATCTGTAACTTTTCGTATTGGTACAATTCAACATTTAAAAAACCCTTAGTATTTGTTAGTTTACAATTGTCTAATACACTCGAACCTTTCTTTATTTCCTCTTTGCATGCAGCGCCTGTATAATAAATCGATGTGTTTCTACTTGAACAACTGTTTTCATCGACCAAGACTGTGATGAAGCGGTTGGAAGGGCTGGATGTTCATACAGTTCCAATGAATGGAAAGATAATGGCAGCAGAGAAGTGGAATTCACTAAGTTCAGGAATCATAGGCAGTCTTCGTCTAATACTGGATCGTGCTGCATCTGCCAGGCAACCTTCTCCAGTACCATTTTATTCTCTCCAGGATTACGTTCTACCAGAAAGTAAGAGTTATTATATACATCAGTTCTCACCAAAATCAGTTCTTGTTTCGAGTTCATAATGACTCATTGTATATCTTCAAAGAATCACAGAAGCATCTTAAGATGGCGAGTGGTAAGCATACACTAAAGTAGTTGTATTCAGTTATCAATGTATCTATGAACCATACTCCATTCTGAACGCAGTTCATGACAGAAGTGGATGTAGAAACATATTTTTTGATGGTCGATGTGATTCCCACATTGCAAGTGCAGTAGATTTAGATGCTGGTTAGGTCATATCCTATTTCTTGAAGCAGAAGGGCGAACGCGTTATTCGTGAAGCACGAACTCAATTTAGGGACTCCATCTCTCTTTATAAATGCTCTTCTAAGTAAAGGAAACCATTGCTTGGAATTGTCAACGCATCGTGGCGCTGAATCAGAATTAGTTTCTCGTCGTTATTATTAAACGTCGTCGAAGCAAAATATTTGTGGGAAATATATTCCTGGCAGACGATTAGTTCTTCATATTCAACTGGAGCTGTCACATCAAGCGACGTAATTGCGTGGTTTGATGCCTATTGCTTTGATAAATTTGTAGTTCTCTGAAGTTATGGCACTGTCCTCCTGTTGAAAAGTACTGTATAGACGACTGTGTGAGTCAAATTTATGCTTCTCACCCATATAGCTTCAGACGGAGACGTATAACTATCCCCTCGGCACTAAAATCATCTAAATTGCTGTTCTGTTCCAGATTACTAACTCGAGTTGGTTATTATCTGCACAGCACTGGAAGATATCTCGAATCGGATCATGTTCACCGCTCATATGTCCACAAGTTCTGCCGACTTGCAAAATTTACCAGGTTTCTTCTCTAAGACTTGACCACTGAGAAACCAAGCACTGGTCCTTTTGAACCTTTACGGGTAAAGGCTGTTGTCTGTTTCATCATTTTTTATCTCTGTTTTAAACGTGGTAACATTTGCGCGTTACTCAAACAATTTTACAGATCGTTTTGTTTACGCATTTAGATTTTCAATATCGTATGAGCCGGGGGTATTTTGAAATCTTTACCACTTCCGATATGTAGCTTATTGTTCACCTCGCTAAGATTGAGAATGCTGTTGTACATGTCAAGACCGATCAACGCAGTACCATAGCGTAGATAAATTGATGAGAAGTGATTTGCATTTAACACCAAGGATTATTGGTCAAAGTTGAAATGTACTACATTACTACTATAGCTTATGGTGAAAGAACCAGTTGCAATCGATGCAAAAAGTTTCCCCTTATAACTAACAAATAAATTCACATATGTGGCAAGACATAATTTATTCAATACGACAATAAGCGAAACTGATGATTCGGAAGTGAAACATATGGATTAATACAATAATACAGGGTCGTCACCAGAAGAAGTCTCTGGACAATTAATATCCAAATGTCAGTCGCTAAAGAAATGGCACTACATTAAAGTTTATAATTTTACAGCTCAGTACAAAAAAGAAAACAGACGACGAAACCCACAATTGGAATGTTATGGAAAAGAAGGACACCTACGTTTAGCAGCAATAACGTCGCGGTTATTTCCACCATTAATAGATAAAATGAATAATTCTTCGACCCTTTACCCTTACAAGAAGAAAAATAGAATAAGAATGCTCGTGCTGCACCTCTGAACACGCACACTGCATAGACACTAACAAAAGAGCCCTCTCGAAACTATTTCATGCTTCTGCGCCAATCTCTCGAATCGCAACGCCGTCTTACCACCGTAGAATTGCGTGCGTGTTGGCCGACACTGCGGCCTTGATCTCCGCCAGGATTTAGCATTAGGCGTGAGCGGGAATGGGTGTACAGCAGCGGTGTTCGCAGAATTTGCGCTCCATCGTAGCAGATGCCGTTCCGAAAGAAAATCTTCAAGACTCAAAACATGAAAGGACAACTCACTTGCCATCCCGGAATAAGCCTGCCAGTCCTCGCCTCCAGTTCCCACAGTGGCCCGCTCGTAAGATTTCCGAAAGCAGGAGCGAAAAATTTTATGGGTCTATGTTCCCACAGAAGATTCTGAGCTTGTATTCCTCGAAGTTTTCTCGAGATGATATTGTTTTGACTAGCGAGTATTGTCCCGATGCCTTCCAGCAGAGTGTTTGCTCTTCGGGATTGCAGTCACCCACTCCACTTGCGCCCTAGCTAATAGGGATGTGTGCCTACGGCCTTGCCGCAATGGTAACACCGGTTCCCGTCAGATCTCCGAAGTTAAGCGCTGTCGGGCTGGGCTAGCACTTGGATGCCGAGCGCTGTTGGCAAACTGAGGAGCTACTTGATTCAGAAGTAGCGGCCCCCGGTCTCGGCCGGGAGAGCGGTGTGCTGACAACATGCCTCTCCATATCCTCATACAGTGACGCCTGTGGTTTGAGGATGACACGGCGGCCGGTCGGTACCATTGGGCCTTCATGGTCTGTTCGGGAGGAGTTTTTTTTTTTTTTGTTTTAAATTGGTATGTGTGGTATCCAACACTATTAAATCTCCGCACCGAGCAGCGGCGCGCTCCATTACGCACGGCCGAGATAATGCATCGTTGGCCGCACTTCCCTGTGCCAGTTCTCATTGCGCTGCGTTTCTTCTCCACTACTCGGAAGTACTACGTTGCGGTGCACCTGTTGTTCGATGTTGATTCGGCTGCGCTCTGAACTTATAATCCGAATGCTGTACTGGAAATTGGACTTCAAGGTTTATTAGACTTAGTATGCCAACGGACTTGTGATTGCCGCCGGAATTTTGCATTTCACTTGCACTTCCTGGACATTGGTATAACCACCATCAGTTTATATAATTTTCCATAAAGTTTTCATCTACAACTTGGCACTTGGTAACAGAATTATTTATATCAGTGTTGTGTCAATAAACAGTAGAACGGTGATATATTTTACTGTCTTATTCCTAGTTATAACAGGATGGCTTGCCTCGCCCTGCCCTCGTTCACAGGTACACTATTGTGCGGACCGCTTTTGTCAAAACTAGTACCATAGGTCCACTTTCGTTTTCGCTAGACTCTTCGTATTTCGTCCGGTGATCGGCTACTAAAAGGATATTCTGAAGGTCCGCCTGTTTCAGACCCGTGAGAAACCCGAGGTCAGAGGCCACCACGCGCAGCTCCTGAATCCGCTTCCACAAGCAGAAAAAAACTTATACTGAAACAGGTTAAAGAACGTTGTAATCAGGATAAAACTAACTATAGAACCCATCGAATGTCATAAACACTTATGTATCATGTTATCATTAAAGATGGAATGCAGCTTGAGCGATTTACACATGATGCTATTCTATTTTGATTAAAAAATATGAGGGAAAGGCCAAGATGAGGCAGATGCCTCACATCACCTCCCACTCAGAAACAGTTTTGATGCCAGGAGAGGCTACACCGAGAAACGGGGTGAGACCTTTCCCAGTCAATTTGCGCAAATTCACTGAGCAACTTAAAACAAAAGAAAAAAATCGGAAAATGAATGTGGAACATGGTGTACTCTCTGTAAGTCCATCTTTGTACAGACGGTTGCGAGACCTTGGCTATTCAATATGAAATTTCGAATGAAAACTTCTTCAGCCATTGACTGGGGATTCTTCCCAAGCGTCGGTCAGGGGGCCTGAAAATAGCGTAATGTAGCGCTGAAACTGGTTGTTCAGATTAAATAACTGGAAATTTAGACGGCTGAAGGTGTTTTGATTCGGCATTCTGCGTCACTCTTCCAACATTCACAAACTATAACCATCTTTCCTTTCATTCACTGCGCTGAAGCTCCAGTAACTTATTTACATAGGATTTAATTTGTACGTACTTCAGCTATTGCCAAACTTACACTTAAACCTTTTAGAGAAGACTTACTATGCTGTTCTTAACGCTTTTCATTTCCACAGTGCTTAAACCTCTTGGGCTGTCGCTACGTTCACTCATTCCCTCACTATGATGACTCCATTTAACCACAACTGCACAATCATTGGCAGATATCTACTAGAACAGTCTCGCAAACAATTATCCTCATAGCACCAGTCATACGCATAAATCATTTATCACAACTTCATCAGTACAAGTCATAAAAACAAAAATATATATACTACCGAAATTATAATGTGAAGTATAAAAAAGTATCGTATTTGTAGCTATAAAATGAGTTAACTCTGTGTATGAATCAACCCTGTTTACAAGACAATAACATTATGAAATTAATTTCAGATATATGTCCTCTGCCAATAGATGTGCACTGTCTTAATATATGCAATTTAATTGAGCTCACTGATAGATCGACTCAATCAAAATTCACACGAATGAACCCCCCCTCCCATAAAATGACTCAGTAATTTTGAATATTTGTATCGAATTTGATTACAAGGTAGCATTTATACACAGACAAATAGCAAAATTCATGGTAAACGTACTCCTAAAAGAAGTTTCTTATGCTAAAGTTTGTATCTTAGTGGCTTAGAAATGTACATACAAATATGGAGTGAAACATTAAAATTCGTGAAATAATATAGATGATAAAGTTCGCTGAAAAAATAAAACAAAATATGTCACTCTCATTTCGTCACAGTGAGGTCCTTGTACAAAGAACAAATTACCTAAACTCACTCATCTAGTCTGCGGAACACTTTTTTATTCACTGTATCTACACTGCACACGAGACTCGAGATTTGGAAGCTTTCAATTTCGAAGTGAGCGGTGTCGCGAGCACCATTGTTCGTTCGTGCGGGTGTTTTGCGATGGCGTCTCGACCAACTAATCTGCTCTTCTTGGTCGACTTGCATTGGCATGGCAACAAGGGCATGGGTTTAGCTTATGATGATAGTACTCTTGTTATGTAGTGTCAGAGACAGGTCTTTGACAAAGGTTAACATCACGGTACATCATGGGTATTATTGTACGTCACAACACATGGCACTGAATATTGATCTCACCAGGAGACAACAGCTATGTTATCCATCGAGCAGTTTCAAAACAAATTCGCGAAAAAAGAAGTTCCTCTTACGAGAAAACGGATTTAGTGGACCGTGGATTGCCGTTATGTATGACAAGTGGAACGTATCTGTGGTTCTCATAAGGAGCCCTGCATGGTGTCCAACTCAACGGTTGACACACTGGCTGTGTCTTTACAAATGCGAGGACATCGTTGTTGCGTTGAAATTTTTCGTTATTTTTTGTCGAATTATCATAAACTTGATTTTAAACACTTATCTTTTCTTTTATCTCAGCTATATTTCCTACTATTAAGTCCACACTCTTCCGTCCATACCTTCGTAGAATTATTGTTTACTGGTTATTCTTTATTAGCACTGTTGACCATGCTAACGCAGATTATTTCGTTCGTCATGCAATTTACACTGTGTTATAGAACATGCATGCACGTATTTTTAGCTTCTGTATTTTAATCTACTGTAACATGCAATACCCCTTTGCTACGCGCTTGTGTTAGCTCTGACTTGCGGTATTGCAGTTTCTGATATGGTCATACTCTCTGCTCTCCTTTCATACGTCTGCCTCTCTTTCTGTTGCATTTACATATTAACGTCCACTTCAGTGATCCTCAGAGTTTTCCTTCCTTCCTTTACCGCATTCACCTAAACGTTCTTTTCTTCTGCAGCTTTCTTTGTCTTTGCGTCGCCCATCGTCTCTCCAGCCCTGAAACATATAACGATTTTCCGCGCACCGCACGCCTAGCACTACTTCACTCGCGATGTTCGGTCGGCACCACCACTGACATCTCATGTATAAAAAGTCACACCTTACACCACGTACACACTCAATTTACCGAGAATTTTACCTAAAAGCATTATTCATTAGCCTTTCTCCAGATTACCTTGAATATCCCTGCAATCCTTGGATAGATGCTAGGCGTTTAACTGACATTAGCTTTAAGTTGTCTTTTTGTTGTAATATTTGCTTATTCCTTAGATTTGCTTATGTTCATTATATGTTTGCCGTGACTTACTGCTTGGACTGAATTCCACTTTCTCCTGTCTATGATGTCTCTGAAGCATTCTTAATTTGCACCACACAAAAATTTTATCTTGAGATGCTATCAGTACACAGGAGTGTATATCGCCTGTTTCAATTCCCTCGGCTTGATCTCTGCCTAGTGTCCCACCTCGTTTTTAAGTACGAAGCCTTCGTTTCCTCTAGTTACTCTGCAGGATTAAAAGGCGCTTAAAAACACTGTATTCCCGTTATCAGTTCCTGGACTTCTCCTAACTGGGCTTGAGTGGTCACGTCTCTCACTGGCGTGGACGGCATAAACATAAATAAGGTCATCATACCCACAGGTAGATCTAGCTCCACATTCACCCGGTTCAACTGGTTTTTCCAGTACGCTAGACGCACCTCGCGACGGTTCTACAGTGACAATAGCTTCCCCTAGCTAGAATGACATTCCACTAAGTTCTATTGTACGTTGCTGAAGGTCAATTTTATCACAGTGTTGATACAAAAGTCTAACACCAGGATCATGCAGTACCCCTCGCTTACACGTAGTACCACCTCTACATGTTGCTTAAATTGAACAGCCCCTATACGAAAATCTATGTCTGGCAATCCCAACCGTCTCACATCATTATTCCTGACCCAAAGTAGTCTGTAACGTGGCACTCTCCATTCCTTTCGACCCACTAATTCTCTGCTGGCAACCGACACTTGTGCGCCTATGTCCAACAAAACTTGTACTCTTTGTCATTTAGATCACCCATTATTGCATATTCCACCTCTGTGTAACAGTTGTTACTGCACACTCCACCTCTGTATAACACCCATAATTGCGCATTAAACCTCTGTATATGTATTCGTTGAGGGCTGAGGGATTTCCCAGAAGGGGAGGAGGAGAAAGATGGGGAGGGGGAGGTTAGGGGTGTTTCTCAGAAGGACAGCTTATACCAAGTGGTCACAAATCAATTAATTGAACAAAAGGGGATGGGGCCATAGACCAATCAAGTTTGCCCCTGAATGTAGGCTTGCCCCTAAATGTACGCATCCTGCACTAACAAAATGCACCAGAATGAAGGTTGCCCTTCTACTACCAGGTGCCTCCTGTGTAGAAGTCAACCATGCTCCTGGAGTTCATCTGGGATGGTCAGCTGCACCATGACACTAATTCTGGGGGGAGGGGGGGGAATATGTAGAGCATAGAGATGTTGGTCTGCTATTGCCTCGAACCAGTGGCTTCTATTGGCAGGTCCATGTGGCGACCTTGTCTGGCACAGTACCTTTGCCCTGGAAGGGCTGCGAGACTGAGAACTGTTTCGTTCCAAACTGTCCGGTACTGATAGTTGGTAGCTGCACACTTGTGTATATGCACCACTACCAGTCATGTTTACTAGAACACCCATGCTACCATGCTACAGTTGGTGTGGAAATCTGCCTTGCCCTTGCTGCATGAGTCGTGCAGTACCACTGATTCCACTGTTACAGGATGCTAACCTGCCTCGCAACATTGCTTCGGCCTTGAATTATTACAGTGACAACATCCAGCCCACGTCTGCTGAAATATATCGCTAAGGTTCATACTAATGTGCCCATATGAGATCAATACACTGCAATAACCTACACTGTTTCAAATGACATAGAATAATGAGGCCACAGCTCATTGTAATCATTATGGAACGTATGGAATGTGGAGTCTTGTTATTCATATTGGGTCTTCTTTGAGTTTTGGTTTCTTAACTGTGAACTGATTTTAATACAATGAGCTAATAGCGATATGAACAAATACAGATGGCGGTAGTATAGCGTATACAAGGTATAAAATGGCAGTGCATTGACGGAACCGACATGTATACTCTGACGATACGTGTGAAAAGGTTTCTGATGTGATATTGCATGCATTACGGAAATTAACATACTTTGAACGCGGAATGGAAGTTGGAGCTAGACGCATGGGACATTCCGTTTCGGAAAGCTTTAGGCAATTCAATATTCCGAGATTCACAGTGTCAAGAGTGTGGCGAGAATAACAAATTTCAGGCATTATCTGTCACCATGGACAACTAGCAGCCGACATCCTTCACTTAAAGAACAAGAACAGCTGTGTTTGCGTAGGGTTGTGAGTGCTAGCACACAAGCAACACTACGCGAAATAACCGCAGAAATCAATGTGGGACGCACGGAGAACGTATTCCCTGGGTCAGTGCGACTAAATTTGGCTTTTATGGGCTACGACCGAATGCATGCAGGCAGACGACCGACGGGAGTGCCTTTAGTAACAACACGACATTGCCTGCACCGCCTCTCCTGGGCGCGTTACCATATCGATTGGACCGTAGACGACTGGAAAACCGTGGCCTTGTCAGATGAGTCAGATCTCAGTATTAAGAATTGATGATACGTTTCAAGTGTGGCGCAGACCCGACTAATTCATGGAGCAAAATTGTCAACAAGGTATTGTGGAAATTGGTGGTGGCTGTGTTTACGTGGAATGGTCTCGATCCTGTGGTCGAACTGAATCGATCATTGTCCGGGAATGGTTATGTTCGACTACTTGGAGACCATTTTCAGCCATTCATGGATTTCATGTTCCAAAACAACAATGGAATTTTTATGGATGACTGTGCACCATGTCACAGGGCGATAACTGTTCTCGACTGGTTTGAAGAACGTTCTAGACAATTCGAGCGAATATTTTGGCCACCCAGATCGCCCGGCGTAAATCCCATCTAACATTTATAGGACATAACCGAGAGGTCAGTTCGTGTAGAAAATCCTGCACTGACAACACTTTCGCAATTATTGGTGGCGATATATAGGCAGCATGGCTCAATATGTCTGCAGGGGAATTCCGACGACTTGTTGGGTCCATACCACGTCGAGTTGCTGCACCACACCGGGCGAAAGAAAATCCGACACGATATTAGCATGCATTCCATGACTTTATTCACCTCTGTGTATAATAGTATTCACATAGTTGTCTGTTTGGAGGCTGCTGCAACTGCTTTATTGTGACCAGCATGAACTTCTCTTAACTTAATGTCACTTGATGGTCACCTTCAATATAGCAGCTCTGCCTCGTAAGACAGTGGTATCGGCATCACATACTATATATCTTATAGACGGTGGGCAAAAAAAAGAAGTATCCCATTAAGTATTTCTTCCATCTTGAGACAGGCAACCCTGCTTAAACCATCCTTACCTAGGGCATATGCTTGATGTTGAATTGAATATCTGAAGATCCATGAAATATTTCCTGGGTCTGTTTTATTTTGTCCACCCTGTACATGACTCGATTGGTTGCACTGAAGGCGACTTGACCCATTGCAGACGCTTTTAATAGAAATGATAGGCCAGAAAAGTGTTGTTCCTGATGGAGTCGTCACAGTGTCCTTCACATTTGACAGTAACGGGCACTTATTTTATATCTATGGTAACATATCTTAGGGAAGTTTCGTATTTGCTAATATATTAAATTACTAAGTCTTGATGGATGTCTGCACAAGCCGCTTTCGGGAACATCTAAAGCATAGTTTGAGAAAGGCAAAACTGGCATGGAAACTTTGTTCACTGTTGTCGGTGATAGCAGAGATATTATTTTGCGGCCTGTCTGACCACACAGAAGATAACTGTTTTCAGATCAAGTTCTATGTTGAAAAACATAGATCATTACCTACTACTAATTTATCTCCAACAAATTAGCTTATAGGCACGAGGTGAGCTTTACCCAGACTGTATTAACCACAGTTGGTCTGATACAGCGCCAGACCAGCTGTTGCTTTTATGTGATGTTCCACGCCTTTTACTCATATGCCGAGATGGGTCTAAAGTTCCACCACGGAATAAAACTACAAACAAACAGTTAAACTATTATAACACACAAAATTATGTCGTTCACAGGCGCATGACATAAATAGCTTTCTTATTTTTGGTTAGTTAACTACTGTAATCATAAGAAAGTCATCAGGCAACAAATTTAAAACAAGTAATTCCCAAGTCACGAAATTGCGTACACTACGACAGCAGGATAATGGTAAGAAAAAACACGAGAATTACATGTAGGTATATTGCAATGCATCTGTAACTGCATATCGCACTATTGACTCTTGTTTCTTATCACTTGTTGAATGATGTGTGCACCTGATTATTTTATTATTAGTTTTAACTCCGTTTCCCAGTTCAGCAGAAAACTTTCTGGATGTTACAGGCTTTGAATGGATGACTCAAGTCACTATACCTATAATACTAAGGTACAACAAGGTAGTCTTTAATATTCGTTATTTGAAATACCAGTTGTAATTCTCCCTTTTTTCAAGTCAAAGATCCTAGCGTATAGGAAAACATTAATTATTTGTTAATAAATGCAGCTTTCATCTCTGTTACAGCCGCTATTTTTCACGAGTTCAATGAGCTTTACTTCATATATTCCATCAAAGTAGACACTGTCTGGCATCTGATAGAAAATAGCTGGTAAATGCATCTGTTTCTTCGGAAGTTCATATCACATTTTCTGTATTTTGTTGGTAGATGGCACTAATTTGTGGGTGTGATCCTGTATTTAAAGCTCCGTACTCAGTATATTGCAGTTTTTCATAGTGACGCTATAGCGAGACATTCCTTGATTTATTTAGTTCGTGAGCCTGTCCAGCCCCCGATAGTCAACCTGTTTCGTCAGTGTGTTTGATGAACAGAGTGTTATACCTCTGCGTATTGGATTGTATTTTGGCGGTGGTTGGATTTTCAATGGCGTTTTGTGACAGACTGTTTTCCAATATTGTTTTGAGGTTTTGGATTATAGTTTCTCAAACAGAAATGCTGCCACACAGTATAGAATACTTGTTGTACAGTGCTTGTATTTGACACTGGTCTTTTCCCTAGTGTGTTCTTGGGCTTGATAGTAGTGTAGAGTTAACCCTGCTTAGAACATCTCTGAGATTCTTATATCGAAGTATAGCTGGAATGGTCTACATTCTACACAAATGCAATATGCCACCCTCTTAATATTTTGTCATAATGGCATCAGTTACTTGCACGCGGTTCAGATAATGTTAACCTTACTGTCTCAGCTGCGTTGTTTCGACGCAAGACTGCTGGCTGCGCAGTAAGCTTCTAGAGAACTATGATTCCACACTGCCGTATAATTAACTACAATCTTTTCACCGAATACACCCCATTATGCGTTATCGTGGCCCTCCCCAAGAGCGCACTGGCTGTTGATGTGGACGCCCCTGTCCAACGATGCACAGCTCTACAGTAACAGGCTGACTGCGCATCCAAGTCACCTTCCAGACCTTTTGACATCCTGGTGTTCCTCCTCAGCACTCGCCACGTGAAGGGGTACGTTTTACGCTGCTGACATCATTTAGCACGCTGATGTTGTTTCTTGTATCGTTATCAATCAATCAATCAATACCTTCACTGCGCGAAAACAACGGTGAAGTCACCGATGACAGTGCCACTAAAGCAGAGTTATTAAACACGGTTTTCCGAAACTCCTTCACCAAAGAAGACGAAGTAAATATTCCAGAATTCCAATCAAGAACAACTACCAAGGTGATAAACATAGAAGTAGATATCCTCGGTGTAACAAAGCAGCTTCAATCACTTAATAAAGGCAAGGCCTCCGGTCCAGATTGTATACCAGTCAGGTTCCTCTCAGACTATGCTGATAAAATAGCTCCATATTTAGCAATTATATACTACCACTCGTTCACAGAAAGATACGTAGCTAAAGACTGGAAAATTGCTCAAGTCACATCAATACCCAAAAAGGAAAGTAGGAGTAATCCGCTGAATTATAGGCCTATATCACTAACGTCGATTTGCAGTAGGGTCTTAGAACATATACTGTATTCGAACATTATGAAGCACCTCTAAGAAAACGATTTATTGACATATAGTCAGCACGGATTCAGAAAATATCGTTCTTGTGAAAAACAACTAGCTCTTTATACTCATGAAGTAATAAGTGCTATCGACAGGGGATGTCAAATTGATTCCATATTTTTAGATTTCCAGAAGGCTTTCGACACCGTTCCTCACAAGCGTCTTCTAATCAAACTGTGTGCCTACGGAGTATCGCCTCAGTTGTGCGACTGGATTCGTGATTTCCTGTCAGAAAGGTCACAGTTCGTAGTAATAGACGAAAAGTCATCGAGTAAAACAGAAGTAATATCCGGCCTCCCCCAAGGAAGTGTTATAGGCCCTCTATTGTTCCTGATCTGTATTAACGACATAGGAGAAAATCTGAGTAGCCGTCTTAGATTGTTTGCAGATGATGCTGTCATTTACCGTCTTGTAAAGTCATCAGATGATCAAAACGACTTGCAAACTGATTTAGATAAGATATCTGTATGGTACGAAAAGTGACAATTGACCCTGAATAAAGAAAAGTGCGAAGTTATTCACATGAGTACTAAAAGAAATCAGCTACATTTCAATTACGCGATAAATCACACAAATCTGAGGGCTGTAAATTCAACTAAATACTTAGGGATTACAATTACAAATAACCTAAATTGGAACGATCACATAGATAATATTGTGGGTAGAGCAAACTAAAGACTGCGATTCATTGGCAGAACACTTAGAAGGTGCAACAGATCTACCAAAGAGATTGCTTACACTACGCTTGTCCGCCCTATTCTGGAACACTGCCGTGAGGTGTGGGATCCGCATCAGGTGGGACTGACGGATGACATCGAAAAAGTACAAAGAAGGGCAGTTCGTTCTGTATTATCGCGAAATAGGGGAGATAGTGACACAGACATGATACGTGAATTTGAGTGGCAATCATTAAAACAAAGGCGTTTTTCGTTGCGACGGGATCTTCTCATGAAATTTCAATCACCAGTTTTCTTCTCCGATTGCGAAAACATTCAGGCCCTTTATTGTGAATAGCAGAGTAATCACGTAGATGTAGATTATTAATTTTCAGCGATGCACAATGCTGTACATACAGATGGTCTTCATACTGTTCTTCATATTTAATAAAACGCATCTAAAGATCCCGAAGAAAAATAATATGCAGCAAATCAGCTTTAAGTAATATATTTATATCGTCTCCCATGTGTTTAGCTGACTGATGTTTATTTGAAAGCAGGCTACTTTACGGAACTGTGAAACAGAGGCTAAAGACAGGGAAGTCACCAAACAAGAGTTGACAATGGATTCTGTATAAGTAGGACGGCTCAGTCTGAACGGTGACGGCGACGAAAAAATAATGAGACATACTATCTATAAACTGCGTAACGAAAACAAAATTTCTAGGAATGAATATTGATTTTCTGTTAAAGTGATGGTTCAAATGGCTCTGAGCACTATGGGACTTGACATCTGAGGTCATCAGTCCCCTAGAACTTAGAACTACTTAAACCTAACTAACCTAAGGACATCACACACATCCATGCCCAAGGCAGGATTCGAACCTGCGATCGTAGCAGTCGCGCGGTTCTGGACTGAAGTTCCTAGAACCGCTCGGCCACGCCGGCCGGCGTTAAAGTGATATGAACACATAAAGGGACTTACAAACTGTACGCCATCAGCATGTTATGCCCTTAGAGTCCCCCATCAGTGCGTGTAACAACCAGTGTCTGTTAGTCAGATAGTAGTGCTATGGCACAGAATAGCAAAGGGATAGAAATCAGAATTTTATCAAAACTCATTCACATTGCCACAGGAAAAAGTAGGAAGCGAGCCAGTAAGCTACTAGTGGGTCAAGTCGACGACACATGACGAACTGCGATAGAAAACCAAAGAAAGTGAGACACAGGCAAACTCAAGTCATGCCAGAGACAAAGGCGGAAGCAGGAAGCGAGGCAGTATGTCACAGATTAATCAGGTCGACGACACACAACGACACCATCTGCTGAGTGAGGATATGCATTCAGCGGAGAGGAGACTGTGGCAGAAAATCAAAGAAAGCGAGGCAAGCATATTCGTTAACTCGTAAGAGATGCTGCAAGGAACTCTATCTCTTTCACAAGAGCTTGTAGTGAGGAAGTGAAAGCACTTACATAGCCTTTTAAGAGAATATAGCAGAATTAGGAGGACACATGCGGCCATTATGAACCGGGCCTTGCGTCATAGCCTCATGTTAGCTCTCTGTAAATGCTCCAACTCTCGTCATGAACTGATCATTGGGATCGGTGGCATTCACAGTAATAGCCATCGATTCCATTATTACGATACTATAGTGAATCTATGTCCTAGATGCTGCAGCACAGTCTATGAGCTAGCCGAAAATGTACTTAAATGATGATCTTGAGGAACTGAGTGCCCTGCAACATACATCGCAGAGTGCTGCCATTACTGGACTACAACATAGGGCCTCTTGTGATCCATGTTCCTGTTCAACACTCTGGCGCTTCCAGGTGCCAGTACCTGGACAGGGAAGAGATCAATCGATCATACGACTGGGCATGCAACCGCTGAGCTGTCTCGACGAACGTCAGCTAGAATCCAACACGCAGCTGAATGAACAACAACCGGGGCTGGCGTAACCGGGGCTGGCGTGAAAGAACGACTTGTAAACATTGTGAGTAAATGACTGAACTTTAATAATGTTTTACTAGCGTCGTTCACATTTCGCAGCTTCACTAGGGCTAGCCTGATTTCACGCAGAAGTGTCTCCGCTCGGCCCTCTGTAAATCGGTGCCAGAAGCGCGCACTCCGACGCCATCACTACAGGATTTGGCATCGGAAGTGTTCGACTCCAACGCCTGGTATTTGGAGGAATCCACGACGTTCACCCATCGAAGCAGTAACCGCTATGTGGTAAGCACAAATTATATTGTTCTCTTTCTTTGATTGTGATATGGCAGAGTTTAGGATATGGATGGACGTGCTACGTCTAAAGTAATGTTTGTGGAAACTACGATACCTGTTGATTTATAAGAATTCAGAGGTAACTGTAAAGAGACATATTGCGTACCAGTGAGATATACTGTCCGTAGTTTAGCGGGCCAAATGAACCATGACCGAGCGAGGTGGCGCAGTGGTTAGCACACTGGACTCGCATTCGGGAGGACGACGGTTCAATCCCGCGTCCGGCCATCCTGATTTAGGTTTTCCGTGATTTCCCTAAATCGCTCCAGGCAAATGCCGGGATGGTTCCTCTTAAAGGGCACGGCCGACTTCCTTCCCTAATCCGATGAGACCGATGACCTCGCTGTTTGGTCTCTTCCCCCAAAAACCAACCAACCAACCAAATGAACCATGCACTAAGTTCGTACCAGTAACTTGCTCTACTTGTAGAGGTTATGGTCATGCAGCACACAAGTGTAGTTAGTGTCGCTGGGAGATCATGCAAAAGAAGTAGTTGAGTCTAGTTTCGCACATTGTAAGTTGTATTTTTCTTGTGTGGTATATTTTGCTCCGTTGAAGCATGTATTATCGGTATAAATATAAGATAGTGGTAAATTGCAAAAAAAAAAAAAAAAAAAAAAAAAATGCAAGGCAAAAGGTTAGCTACTACTAGTAATAGTATAGCCGCTCTGACGGGGCGAAAGTCACAGTTGATAGAGGAACATGCTCAACAAAAGTCACGCCATAATGTATTGATGGTCCAGTTAGAATATTTGCGGGCTGCGCAAGAGCCACGGTCGAATTTGCGTGAATTTAAGTAACCAGTAGTTACGCCCCACTTTTCAGTAGATCCTTCAGTAGTTAACCTGACCGCACCCTTCTCCGGCAAAACAACAGAGGACGTAACGGTATTCATTAATCATGAATTGACTGCAGCCGGAATGAGAAATTAGTCAAATGAAACTACTCTGCAGATGGCCAATTACGGTTTATGGGTGAACAAAAGACATACGTGATGTATCACGAAACGCTGAGTAAACCAAGTTAATTTGAACAAATAGCGGAAGGTTTGCGTCACAGATATCATAAACAAATAGTTTTAAGGTTTTTGGAGAAAGTAGAGTGGGTTCACACAGATGGCAAATGAGGCTGTGGAGATTTTCGGATAGAATCCGCAGAGTAAATGCTCAAAAATGTAAGTTGACCGGGAATCCAGAAGTGTATCGCATCATACTCAATGAAGCAGAAAACAGAGCTCTTCTTGTGTTTTTGCGAGGAGTTCCTGCGAAGTATCCGCGAAGAATACGAATAGAAAATCCAAAGCATTTGGCTACACAGCTAGGCGTTGTCACACATTTGCAGGAAACAGATAGTGCTGCACGAGTACGTAATGGTAAACGAATATTTGGTTCTGAAAAGAATTGTTATCATTGTGGGAAGAAGGACATTTGAAGGTGCAATGCAATCAAACGCATTGTTGCAGATGTGGGCGTTTTGGTCCCAAGCCAAACCAGCGTGGGAGCAGAAAGCAGGGAAACGGAAATTAGCAACGGAAAACGTTAAACTTAAACGAGGGTTTTTCGTCTGTCGGAAAACATTCCCAGTGAGTTAGGGTACGCCAGACACTACTTCAGAGACGGATTGTTGTATGATAGGTTTTATAAATGGTAAAGAATGTAATTTTTTAGCCAATACTGGCGCACGTATGTCTGTTATCAGTCTGGACCTCGTGGGTAGGAGACGACTAGAGACTCCTAGCTACAAATTATATGGAGTAGTCAATAATGATTTGATATAACTGGAGGCAACACAGTTCACTTTTAAGATTGGACTGGAAGATAGGAGTTTCGTGACCACAAGGAAGTGTTGGTAACTGTCAGTCAAGAGTATTCCGCATTTCTCGGACTTGACTTCCTGTATAGGAATCATGAAAAAATTAATCTTTCACAGCGCAAAGTTGAACTTGGTGGGCCGGCTACGGTGGCCGAGCGGTTCTAGGCGCTTCAGTCCGGAACCGCGCGACTGCTATGGTCGCAGGTTCGAACCCTGCCTCGGGCATGGATGTTTGTGATGTCCTTAGGTTAGTTAGGTTTAAGTAGCTCTAAGTTCTAGGGGACTGATGACCTCAGTTGTTAAGTCCCATAGTGCTCAGAACCATTTGAACCATTCGAACTTCGTGGGAAGTTGTTTCCGGTGAGTCCAAAAACTTTCAATGTTTGAATTTTACACGGTGCACCGATTGCTAAAGAGTCATCAACTGAATTGCGTGCATGTAAATTAAAAATAATTACGCATGACAAAGTATCTACTGGTACAGGGAAGTTGTTCTGGGTATCTTTAGATGCCGAAGTGCCACAGCAGAGATTACTTATGGTTGAGCCACAGCAGAACAATGATGCATTAAATGAAATGCGTTGTTTTATATGAAGAAGCATTCCGCGTGTAACCAATGTTAATGAGAAGCTGGTGACACCAGTAGGCTTTGATAACTTTGGGACAGATGCAGTGAATCTCCCAAAATTGTAGCGAATTCAGAGATACTGAAGGACAAGGATATCGATCGATCACGAGGTAATCGACACATCAAAGAAACTGTCAGTATGTATATACTACGGGCGAATATTCATCAAAAATGTTCAAATGTGTGTGAGATCTAATGTGACTTAACTGCTAAGGTCATCAGTCCCTAAGCTTACACACTACTTAACCTAAATTCTCCTAAGGACAAACACACACGCCCATGCCCGAGGGAGGACTCGAACCTCCGCCGGGACGAGTTTCACAGTCCATGACTGCAGCGCCGAAGACCGTTCGGCTAATCCCGCGCGGCAATATTCATCACATAAAAGACAGTGAATGGGAAGCCATGGAAACTTTGTTGCTAGGGTATTCAGATTTATTCAGTTCAGATGGTCCAGTACCAGCAACTCCTATCACACAACACAGTTACGTAAGGGTATTATTGAGCACAGTGATAACCTATGGTCATAAAATATTGTTACTGTACTAATGAGTCAGTTAATGGTACTCGAAAATATCGATCTTGTTGTGACAACAGTTACCTGAACGCACGAACCACAATGGATGCATATCCACTCTCGAACATCACAGACATATTACACAACCTAAGGAGATGTAAATATTTTTCATCGATTTACCTGAGAAGCTGTAATCACTAGCTACGAGTATTTCCCGAAGACAGACCGAAACCAGCTTTCGCAACCCATTCAGGTCATTACCAGTATCGAAGAATGTTGTTAGGATTAAAAAATGCTCTGGCTACATTCCAACCCCAATTATGTGGGGTACTTCGTGGATCAAAACCAAGAATCTATATAGTGTATTTTGCAATATAATCTTGTTCTCGAGAACTATAGAAGTTCATGTTTAACGTCTGGATGAAATATTTAGTAGACTGAGGGCAGCACACCTTGCACTTAGTGTGGGGAAATCCCATTTTGGTCAGATACAAGTAAGTTATCTTGGGCATATTATCAGTCAAGCGAGTGTGAGAGCGGATCCTCGACTTACTTCCACCATAGATGATTTTCCGAGGCCACAGACTACTAAACAATTACAGTCATTTATAGAATTATCGGATTATTATCGTAAATTCATGAGGGGTTTATTGAAATTGCACAGCGGTTAACTAAGTTGCTACAATTTGGTGTTAGTTTCCAGTGGAGAACACAGTGTAAAGAACCGTTCGAGAAACTTAAGAAGATATTAATGTCAGAGGCTGGGTTAATATTCCATGACTTTGAACAGGAATTCACACTTGTGTGTGATGCTTCCAACGACGCTTTGGGTTCTGTTTTGTCAGAAAGTTGACGAGAAGAAACATCCGTTGGCATATGCCTCCAGACAGTTGGATAAGGATGAAACTGATTATTCGACATCTGAAAAAGAAGTGTTAGCTCTTATTTATGGAATCCCTTATTTCCGTTGCTATTTGTACGGTCGTAAATTTAAAGTGATTACAGGCCATTAATCTCTAAAATGGTTATTAGAGTTGAAAGATCCATGATGGGCGTTAAAGTTAAGTGAGTTCGACAATAAAGTAATTCACAAGCCAGCAGTCAAAGGTACGAACGCTGATACCCTAAGCAGGAAGACTGCAGTTTTACAAGTAGTAGGTGGAAGCAAGGCAGACTGGATAAAGGCACAATCAGTTGACAGTGATTGTCAATTGTTTCGAACAAAACCTCTGTTTGAAACGCAAGAAGGCTTGCTATGCAGATCTACAAAGTACAGATTTCACTTTGCAGTCTCTGCAGCGCTGAGAATGGGAGTATTACATCAAGCATACAACCACTTCTTATCCGGTCATGGGGTGAAAAGAACAACTGATACATGTGTAGCTGAAAGGTTTTGGTGGAAAACGCGTCGCAGTGATTAGAACGATATGTAAGAAACTGCATCCCATGTGCACAAAGGGCAAATTGGAGTCATCTGAAAATTCAGTTGACAGAGACTACCAGAAGCTGACACACCATTTTCTATGATAGCATTGGATGTTTTATGGTCTTCTAATAGAACAAAAGCGGGGAATAAATATGTTCTCACGATGTTAGATCATTATTCTACATATTTAGTTATGGTAGCCATCCCAGATCAAAAGGTGAATACGGTAGCACAGGCAATGGTAAGCAAGCGGTTACTACAACTTCGCGCACCTAGGAACCAACTTCGTTTCCGAACTAATAAAACAGTTATCTCACTTATCGAAAATTAAGAAGTTACGTTCCAGCTCGTTCCATCCTCAAATGAATGGACGGCCAGAACGAGTTCACTGTACTTTATCCAAAATCTTAAGTTATTAGGTAATTTCACAGCGTTCAGATTGGGACGTATACTTAAGTTTTGTTGTCAGTGCATAAAATTAAAAAGTTAATACCAGAACTGGCCTCTCACCGTACGAGGTAACATATGGTTGAAAACTGCAGTCGCCTTTTGAAGTAGTGCAACTTAAACTGGGTCGGCACGTCGAAAAAGTGGAAAATTTTGCTAAGAAATTGAGAGAAATTTGGCAAAGACTAAAGTGTGCCAGCACAAAAGCGTTAGAGAAACAAGGCCGTGTTTGGAAACGGGCGAGTAGACTGCCACAATACAGAATTGGAGAGTATTACTAGCTTATCGGTGTACCCCCATGAACAAAACGAAAAATTTCTTAACGAACTATTATGGACCTTGACAAGTTATCGAAATGACTTCGCCAGTCAACATAAAATTATAGTTACCAACTGCAGCCTCCAATGTCCATTAAGTAGGCTGGTTCAAATGGCTCTGAGCACTATGCGACTTAACTTCTGAGGTCATCAGTCGCCTATAACTTAGAACTAATTAAATCTAACTAACCTAAGGACATCACACACATCCATGCCCGAGGCAGGATTCGAACCTGCGACCGTAGCGGTCGCTCGGTTCCAGACTGTAGAGCCTAGAACCGCACGGCCACCCCGGCCGACCATTAAGTAGGGTCAAACCGTTAAAAGGTGAGAGTGATGCACTGCCACCTTTGCAGAAAAAAGAAGGATTAACATGGAAACCTGAATATCACAGAAACATAACTTATGCACTTAGATCTAGGAAATATTGTAAATTCATGTAATATGCACATGTGGTATTTGTTAGTTACTTAGGCTAGTCGTAATTTTCTTTACTTGTCATGTTCTGTATTTATTTACTTATATAAAGGAGGAGGGGATTGACGTTATTCCTTTTTTTTTCAGGACTTAAAACTCTCGTATGAGAAATTGAAGACTCAGTTGCAACAGTCCAGAGAATAGTAACACGAACGCTAATATGTAAAGTACGAGGTTGGTTACATGCAGGAGGGAAACTGTTAAAAAATATGTTCGGAACGCCGGATACTGAAGACAGCAAGAATTTAAAAAGCGCAGTTGGGAAATGTCTACAGATAAAACTCGCAAAGTGTTACTAGACGGAGAGATCCCCATGTCATTACGTCTGTATCAGATTTAAAACATTGTATAACAGAAATTGTTAGTATTTTCCCAATAATTGTGATACAAAGGAACAGTCAGTCAGTAAAATACAGTTGTTCTTAGGGAAATTGGATCAAGTAGAGCACGAGAAAATGTTTTAGCTCTTGAGCCAAAAGTCCAAAAAGTTTGAGATCAGTGGATTTACTTCATATTTACACCTGGAACAGTAATTATCACTTGGAGATATATTTATGATTAAAGCAAGCGAAGGCATGCAAAGTCAGCGGAAAGGGACACGGAAATACAGATTTTGCTGTGACTACAAATATCTAAATGCACGAACCATTTCAGATGCTTATCCAATTCCAAACATCACGGAAGCTTTGGATAATCTTGGTCAGTGTTAGTTCTTTACAACTATGAATCTCAGGAGTGAATACCATCAATTGGTGGTGGCGCCTGAAGATAGGCCGAAAACAGTGTTTGCTTTCCCAGCAGGACATTTTCATTACAAACGCATGCCATTTGAAGTAAAGAATGTAGCGGCAACTTTTCAGCGATTAAGCATTTGAGACGTTTGGAGGATGTCTTTAGCAGACTACGATCGGCACGTTTGACATTAAGTGTGGACAAGTGCCATTTTGCGCAAGCTCAAGTAAACTATCTGGGGCACGTGATAAGTGAGCGTGGCGTACAGACTGATCCTCGTCTTACAGACGCAGTTCGAAATTATCCGATACCATAAACAAATAAGTAGATCCAGTCGTTCATTGGCGTCTGTAATTATTAAAGACGGTTTGTGAAAAACTTTGAGAAAATAGCCGGACCCTTGAACAAGCTACTGAAGAAAGGGACGAAATTCCATTGGTCGCAGAAATGTTAGGAAGCATTTAAAAAATTGAAACGAATATTAGTTTCAGATCTAATATTGTTTTTTCCAGATTTCGAGAAAGAGTTTATCCTTTCGTGTGATGCTTCAAATGAGGTAGTCGGCTGTGCTTTGGGATAGATGGCTTGGCTCTGAGCACTATGGGACTTAACATTTTAGGTCATCAGTCCCCTAGAACTTAGAACTACTTAAACCTAACTAACCTAAGGTCATCACACACATCCATGCCCGAGGCAGGATTCGAACCTGCGACCGTAGCTGTCCCGCGGTTCCGGACTGCAGCGCCTAGAACCGCACGGCCACCGCGGCCGGCTGGGATAGATGGTAGATGGTCAGGAACATCCATTAGCTTACGCTTCAAGGCAATTAAACAAGGTAACTACTCAACAACGGAGAAAGAGATGTTGGTGGTGGTATTACATATTTTCAGTGTGGTAGGAAGTTTAAAGTCGTGACACATCATGCCTCACTGAAATGGTTGCTTGGTTTGAAAGGTCCTCTAGTAGATTAACGGATGGGCCCTTAAGCTTAGTGAATTCGAGTACGAGGTAATCCAGAAATCAGGGAGACCACACGCAAATGTAGATTTGTTAAGGCGTGGGGTAGGAATGTTAAATACGCTAGGGAAGAGCATTGAAGAGTGACAGCAGGCACAGGCAAAGGATTAGGAGTGCCAGGCATTTAAGGCACAGCTACATTTCGCCGTGCACGAGGGTTTGTTGTGTAGAACGACGAGTTGTGAATCATGTGTGGTGATTCCAGAGGGTTTTCGGAAGGAAGTTTTGCAGAAAGTTCACGACCATATTTTGTCAGGTCATGACGGGCGGCGTGCAACGGACAGACGTGTGTGTAGCAGGGCAGTTTCGGTGGGGGAACAGGAAGCGTGACGTAGAACATTATGTTAAGGACTGTTTGCCGTTCTCACAGAGAACCGACATTACGGATCAGAAAGTGCCGTTGCAGAGGTTACCGGAGGCGTCCAGTCCATTTTCTATGTTGGGATTGATGTCCTCTGGCCATTTAATAAAATACCTGAAGGAAATAGGTGTGTTCTCGCGATTATCGATAATTTTTCTCGATTTTTGACAATGGTATCGTTGCCAGACCAACGGGCTAGTACTGAAGTGCAGACGTTAGTAAATAACTGGGTATTAAAGTTTGAGGTGCCTGAGACCATAATTACGGGCCAAGGTATGAATTTTGTCTCGGATTTAATGAAGAAGCTATGCCGCACGTTGCGAATAGGGAAGGTACGGACGAATCTGCTTCATCTGCAGGCAAACAGGAGAACGGAACGCGTGCACAGTACAATTGCAAATATGTTGAGCTATTACGTAGGTTTCAGACACGACGATTGGACGCTTATTTAACTTATGTACAGTGCGCCTATAATTCGAAGGTTCATACTTCAACGGACTTATTACCATTTGAGGTGGTGTACGGCGGGAAACTGCCATCTCCCTTTGACGTTTTGATTCCTAAGTTAAGCACGAAGGCACTAGAAAGCCAGGAACAACCAAACATACGCATGGGCAAATTGTCGCAATACCGCCTGGGACTATGGGTAATGGTCACTAGTCCCTATACGTCGAAGGGGAAACCGAAGAATTTTTTAACAAAATACCAGGGACGATACCAGGTCGTGGAAATAACCACAACAGTGAATGTGAAGATTCCCCACAAAGAAGTCTATTACACACATCAGTAGCATAAAACCATTTAAAGGAATGGTAACGGAATATCACAGTTATCGGCAGCCAGTCAGGAGGTGAAAGTTACAAAGGGCAAAAAGAAGAAACCTGGAATTGGTGAACAACGGAAGGTACATGATGTACGATACGTGTTAAGGTCGCGTAAGTAAGTTGTATAATTGCAATTTGTTGTTTTTCTGTTTAGTACATCAGGGAGTACGTATTTTTATTGCTATCTGGAATTTGTTGTTTTTATTTTTTGCGTATTTTTCAGTTTTTCATGTCGTTATTACTGATATAGGTTTTTTTGTGTTCTCGGAAAGAGGGAGCGAGTAGAAGATTAATTTGCGATATGACCAGGTGGCCAAGTACGGACTGATTTGCGGACATATGAAGCGAGTTTGTTTCTGGGGGAAGTAAATGGTGGCCACGCGGTTCTAGGCGCTGCAGTCCGGAACCGCGCGACTGCTACGGTCGCAGGTTCGAATCCTGCCTCGGGCATGGATGTGTGTGATGTCCTTAGGTTAGTTAGGTTTAAGTAGTTTTAAGTTCTAGGGGACTGATGACCTCAGCTGTTAAGTCCCATAGTGCTCAGAGCCATTTGAACCATTTTTGAAGTAAATGGGATGAGTTGCTGGAAGAAGCTTCTGCCAGCCTGAACGTACTTCCGGAGACTGGATACCCATTGATTATACTCCGTATTCACACCGGAAAATGTTATGGCTGAATTGATACAAAGGAGGCAGACCAGTAGGGTTGAAAAAACACCAGCTTGGGGATAACGGAATAATGATTAATGGCACGACTTGTGAGGCAGTCGGAACGGATTTTCGTCTTCCGGCTACTCTCACAGGCTCAACTGTTATGAAATTATCGCGGAATACATTGTATTGGCCAAAAGGATCTCTGAGGGTGTTACCTATTCAAAATTTAACGCATTTAAATGACACACTCAATCCAGAACTTTTGCAGTCCTTGTACAGATCAATAGAGTCATAGCAGGGAGAAATTTGATGAAAAAAACGTGGCAGCACGTACACCATTTCCGGGAAGAACAGGGGGACAAAGTATTAGTGGTGAGCGTGTCGGCCACCAGCTGTGGCGTGTTTCTAGCAGGCTTTTGGGTACTGTATTTCTGGGTAAGACGCAAGAGGGCCCAGGCTGTGGACGTGCCAACACACCAGTTACCAGTAGAATGGTTGACGGACATTGGTCGGAGAAGCAATTAGTTTTAAGGTCTTCATTAAGGTGCAAGGGTATGATAAGGGATACATGGCAGTAGTAAAACGTGAGCGAAAGTCCTGTATGGTGAATTCGGGAGATTGTCTTCATTATGTAAGTTATTAGAGTTAAGGTAGATGAGTGGAAACACGATATTAAGGATTCGGGACGAATCTTCTCGGAAGGGAGGATGTAAGCTGCGTCACGAATAAGTACAGGCTTAGATTTGTGGAATTCTTGTAAATCTCGCGCAGCTATGGCTGGAAGGCAGTAGCTAAGGGACCGATTGGAACATCGGATGGCAGGCGAGGCCGATGTCGATATTTTGCAAACGGTTCTGAGAGGTCAGTTTACGACACCGCTCGAGGGCTAGAAGGCACGTGCCGGCGGGCACTGTGTACTAATGTGAAGTAATTAGGGCAGCACAGGGCACCGACGTGCTGTAAAGAACACATACATTGCAGTTACAACAGCGCCTAGTGAACTGTGCGTAGGGGAGGAAGCAGGCTGAGGAAAGCTGACGTTGTAATTATCAACGAGCACTCTACTTGTCCCCTCCAGAGGAACTGCGTCACAGGCTTAGGGAAAAGACGTGTAAGTAAGTGAGCCCGGAGGCTCAAAGCAGGCATTGGTGTCGCCGTTTTGTCCGCGTCTACAACCGGAAAGAATGAGTACTGTTTAAATTGCAGACCAACCACGACGACCTGTTGGTGATGGATATCGGCGGTCAACCGGCCCGCTGAAGCTACCTCCAAACTCCACTGCGCGGCGCCATCACCGAGTTCAGCGAAAGGCCGGCTGTGTAGCTTCGATGTAATAAAGTCAATGACACCCTTGCCTGTGTTTCTCTGCACGCTTCGGGGTGAGTCATCTCTCTCCCCCAAACCATACCTCTCGGTCGTTCTGACATAATACAACCCATGAGCTTTGGGGTTATAAGAATAGCTTCAACAAGAAAGAAGAAAGCCTCAAGGTGAACGGATCCTGGATTCCCATGCTGCAGCGAACGACCGTTACAGGTGGCAAAGGGGAAACCCGCAACAGAAATGACCAAGGAAAAGCCCTTTGGCGTTGACGCGCCAGGTACATACAATCTGCGGACGCGAGCTCGTCTCCAGTTCACCACCAGCCATGGAGTGGGAAGCTTTGGCAATGCCAATCACAAGCGCTAGCGAAACGGCAGGAAAGTCAACTAACAAACGTCGGCCGTAGATCTCGATACAGAAGTCAACAGCCAGTCTGTGAATAAATTATAACTCAACTCAACATTTACAAATTGCTGAACTGAATGAAAAGAGATTTTCCCAGAGGGGAAAAGACTTACAATAAAAGTAAAGGGAGTGAGATCTGAATGGAGAGGTATGTCGTTTCATCGGTACTACGCAAGATTTACACACCACTGGAAACAAAAGTACTACAGTCGTTATTAAATGAAATTAAAGCCACAGTAACAACATCGGTGTGCTACAAACCCAAAAAGGCCAGCATTACAGATCACATTAACACTATATGAAAACCCAATAGACGAGATAAAACGGTGAACTAAGTGGGATTTTTCATTCCAGTTTAGATTTCAGGAATCATTTGAAGGGAATATCAATTATTTCATTATTCCTGCTCAGAGGCAGAAGCAGCCTAAAGCCGTCGGCACACAGACCGTGCATCCGGACGTTGAGCGTTGAGCGTGCCGAGTTTCTGACGTCATAGCGTGGAATAGCACGTTCGGGATTCTTCCCGAACGTGCAGAGCAATATCTAACATGTCAAATATCCTGAGCGTGCGTCTGAGCGTTGACCAATCAGATGGCAAAACGCCAAGTGGAGGTAAAAAGCGACGCAGTCAGGGATCATCTATAAGCAAACAACCTCAAATACAGTACATAGTGGTCCTTAAACGCAAAGCGAGTTAGAGTTCGTCAGAGGTCGAGAGTTCCAGTGAACAGAAGAGATGCAGCAACGGTAGCCTCGAATGAACTAGTCCACAGGAGATACTATGTAAGTCAGCAGACAGACTCAGTTAACTTTGTTCACTAAGGATTTGAAAAATCTTGTCTGAACGTACCTCTGGGCTAGAGTTATTGATTTCCATCGTACAGTTGTCTACATGTACATATGTTTGTGTGCCACTTACGTTGTGACGATTACTTGAAACTAACAGTTCGATTATAGCAACAGAATCTGGCACTATCATGGTTCGTGGTCTGTAGTACTGTGTGTAACCGAATCTTAACAAAGTTATAGGCTGGGGTGGCAATTTGTTCTGGTAAGTGATTGGATGATTTGGTAAGCCTCATTTTTGTTTTATAAACCAGTGTCTGTGCTCTTCTGCATGTTCATTGTTAACAGGTGATGTTGCAATAAAAAGCAGACCATTAAGCCAACGCAGAATCTCATATCACGATCATCACCATATACACACATCAAAAAAGTTTTGCATCACCTCGGTTCCGAGAGTTCCGGAAGCTGTACAGAAAATTGGAATAAAGATCAACATAAACATCATTTCCGCAGTTTTTATTGCTCATGAAAGCCAGACATTGTATGTTGTACCACCATACAGCGAGACCTTCAGAGGTGGTGGTCCAGATTGCTGTACACACCAGTACCTCAAATACCCAGTAGCACGTCCTCTTGCATTGATGCATGCCTATATTCGTCGTGGAATACTATCCACAAGTTCATCAAGGCTCTGTTGGTCCAGATTGTCCCACTCCTCAACGGCGATTCGGCATAGATCCCTTAGAGTGGGATTCGTCCATAGTCAGCCCTTTTCAATCTATCCCAGGCATGTTCGATAGGGTTCATGTCTGGAGAACATGCTGGCAACTCTAGTCGAGCGCTGTCGTTACCCTGGAGGAAGTCATTCACAAGATGTGCATGATGGAGGCGCTAATTGTCGTCCATGAAGATGAATGCCTCGCCAATATGCTGCCAGTATCGTTGTACTATCGATCGGAGGATGGCATTTACGTATCGTACAGCCGTTACGGCGTCTTCCATGACCACCAGCGGCGTACATAATGCCACCCCAAAAGAGCAGGGAACCCCCATCTTGCTGCACTCGCTGGACAGTGTGTCTAAGGCGTTCAGCTTGACCGGGTTGCCTCCAAACACGTCTCCGACGATTGTCTGGTTGAAGGCATATGCGACACTCATCGGTGAAGAGACCGTGATGCCAATCCTGAGCGGTTCATTCGGCATGTTGTTGGGCCCGTCTGTACCGAAATGCATGGTGTCGTGGTTGCAAAGGTGGACCTCGCCATGGACATCGGGACTGAAATTGTGCATCATGCAGCCCATTGTGCACAGTTTGAGTCGTAACACGACGTCGTGTGGCTGCACGAAAAGCATTATTCAACATGGTGGCGTTACTTTCAGGGTTCCTCCGAGCCATAAACCGAGCGAGGTGGCGCAGTGGTTAGCACACTGGACTCGCATTCGGGAGGACGACGGTTCAATCCCGTCTCCGGCCATCCTGATTTAGGTTTTCCGTGATTTCCCTAAATTGCTTCAGGCAAATGCCGGGATGGTTCCTTTGAAAGGGCACGGCCGATTTCCTTCTCCATCCTTCCCTCACCCGAGCTTGCGCTCCGTCTCTAATGACCTCGTTGTCGACGGGACGTTAAACACTAATATCCTCCTCCTCCGAGCCATAATCCGTAGGTAGAGGTCATCCACTGCAGCAGTAGCCCTTGCGCGGCCTGAGCGAGGCATGTCATCGACAGTTCCTGTTTCTCTGTATCTCCTCCATGTCCGAACAACATCGCTTTGGTTCACTCCGAGGCCCCTGGACACTTCCCTTGTTGAGAGCCCTTCCTGGCACAAAGTAACAATGCGGACGCGATCGAACCGCGGTATTGACAGTCTAGGCACGGTTGAACTACAGACAACACGAGCCGTCTATCTCCTTCCTGGTGGAATGACTGGAACTGATCGGCTGTCGGACCCCCTCCGTCTAATAGGCACTGCTCATGCATGGTTGTTTACATCTTTCGGCGGGTTTAATGACATCTCTGAACAGTGAAAGGGACTGTATCTGTGATACTGTATCTACAGTCAACGTCTATCTTTAGGAGTTCTGGGAACTGGGGTGATGCAAAACTTTTTTTGATCTGTGTATATCTCCTTAGGCTATCGTCCATGTCATTCTCTACAGTCGCCAACCACAGAGACCTGAAACATCTCAGCCGGACCCCGTCGCGGTTTCACTCCTTTACACAGCCGCTCGTGTAGCAAGAAACGGATGAGACAAAGTCCTGCGTCACCTGTGATCTGAGAGTGAACTTCTAATGTAAGTATGTTGCGACTCAAGTCAGGTTACGACACAGATGTAATACGAGGTTAACTGTAACGACAAATGTGTCTTAGATATTCGAAGTACCCAGCAACTTCATGTAGCGATTATATCGATAATAAAACAGAACGTTGTAACAGTCAACGAAACTAAAGCAATGGGGAAAGTTTGAAGAAACAAAGAAGCCCACTGTAGCTTTATGAGCACATAAATGCAAACCACATACAAAAAAGGAAGGCGTAAAGATCGGGAAAATAAAGATAACATCACAGCAGCCACGCTTGTTAGCCCTATATACCGTTTTGCTGAATCATATCAGGTGAGTGGTGGCGTGGTCGATAGGCTCTTCTAGCCATGCGCCACTGGTCACCTCCTTCTCGCTCCTTTCCAGGAACTTGGCCGTACGCTGCGTATCGCGCGAGGAGAGTGTAGGTGTAGCTCGCCGTCCTCGTAATACCGTCGCGTCGCTGGCCGCCGACAATTCTAAGAACTGCGTAGTACTCGACGCTTTCTGTTGCTCACTGTCGTAAGGAGATATTCGGAAAGAACTGGGTCCCGCTTGACTAAGATGATTACATTACTTGGGTGATTTAGATGTGAATATGATGTTTTGTGTCTTCTTCGTATGAATAAAACGTAATGTATCGGTCATCAGTTTTTCTTCTGATTGGTTTAACTGACCATCTATGCTACTGGTCTTAGAGAGATAGGCTACTTTCCTATGTTAAAAATATGGTTCGGGTTATTGTTATTCTGAGTGATTATAACATTCAAATAACATTTACGGTCAATATTATTAGAAAATATCTGTTATTTCTATGTAATTAAAGCTTAGAAATCATTAGATTCGAAGTTTGGTCACGTGATCGAAAACACTATTAACTCTGGTGATGTTATAGACTAGGAGTAAGACGAAGCTATATGTGTGTTATAAGAATGTTAGCCTAAGTTATTAGGTTTTTACGTACTTTTTTTGAAAATAGTTTACCTATTTAGAGATGGGAAACACAGTCACAACTTTTAAGTAACAATAGAAAAGAATCTTGTGAAAGTTTATAGTCGAAACCTTCCGAAAGTTTAAGTGTTTACGTTCCACCCATTTGCAGCGGCGGTATGTACAAGGGCAACTCGCTCAAAATTAGGGAATTGCAGAACTTTTGCAAATGGGTCCGCATATTGTATCCAGATTGTCGACTATCAGTCATGATACAACCCAAAGCACAATAAAATTATTCTTGGCAAATATTAGTATTCATTTCCTTATACAGCACACTCTGCAGAAGTCTCGCTCCGTGGCGCAAAGGGTAGCGTATCTGACTACTGATAAGGAGGGTAGCCGTCGATCAGATGGATATTATATCCGCGTGAAGTGTAGCCGCAGCCGTCTACGCTCGCCTTCGCTGCATGAGGAATCTCAGGTCAGTGACTGATTGGTCTTCTCGAAGGGTTGTTTCTTGGTTTTCCGTTTCGTACCACGTATGTATCCACACACTTATTTTTTTTCTGAGCTACAAAATGACTTGCGAGAAGCTGAGTATAACGACAGTTTTCACTAACAGTTTAATTTCGATAAATGACGCTATCCTTCCCTGTAATAGTGGGAAAGCATATCTCGGAGGTAAATTAATGTTAACGTCAGAGTGCAAGACATTTTGTATCGACGTGACGGCATTTTGCCAGTACAGTGCAACCACACGTTACACAACTTCTGATTCTTTGGCACACACAAAAACAATTTTTCAGGAGTTCTTATACATGTATTTATGCAGAGTCGTACTACACACTATTTTTAAACCATTTTCCGAAAGGCAAATTCCAAAACAAGACATCACTATGAGTCAGCTTTGTGACAGTAGGAGCAGCAATATAACCAGTGACGTTACATGCATCACGTGACTCGAAAGGAGCGTTTTAGCGGGCTTTCAAATTATTTGAATTTCATTTCCATTTTTATAAAGGAATACTGACATTCAAGAGAAAAAAAAGCATGTTATGAGCATAAAATGATGATTAACAATTTAACGTGATTTCCTGAAAATAGTAAAATACCCTATTGTGCTGATTCGACAATGACGATTAAGTCTCAGATTGCGTTGCATCCTGCTACTGTATGTGCCTTATTTGTGTTCCCCTCTGCAGTTGAGCTATTTTAAAAGTACAAGTTGAAATAAATATGGTTATATAACGTGATGCTATAGACGTAGTCGTGCCGTGATCGCTGATATGAGAAGTGTGTATCATATGGAAGTGCAGCAGTCTCATACTAGCTGAACACTGGTCAGGGATGAGCATCAGGCCATCCGCTGCACATATTGTCGAGGCAGCGCACGTATTATTTTGTGAGACCAGAATGCTACCTGAATCCGTGCTGGCAGGCTATATTTCACCAGACGTACAGCAGTTAGCCTCGACCAGATACGCTGAATTACTAGCAAACACGTAAAAGAGAGTCAGGGAATAATTCGGTAAATGTTAGTGATAGAGAATAAAAGAATAATTTTAACTGTAGACTAACATGCTTCCGAAACTGCGGGACGGTATTGCGGACATGAAGTTCTGTATTGTTTAGAGGGGAATTAGAACGGTATTTTTTTACAGTTTCGATTTGTTATCTTGTTATAAAATTTAAAATTTCCTTAATAAAATAGAATACAAACCGCTTATAAACTGGCATGGGAACTATCTTATTTATGTTTAAAATATCGTCTGCACCTGTTTAAAGTGTTGAAAATTTAACGTGCTTACTTCAAGATCAATTGTAGTCGGAAACTTTTTAAACAGTAGGCCGCGGACTGCGGTATTGCAAAGGCAAAGTTACGTTGTTTCTATTGATATCTCTGTAGAAAACGATATTGTAGTATGTCATTATATAAACATATATTTTATATAGAAATTCGAGGAATTCCGTTGCTACAGTAACCAATGAGGATACTAGAAAAATAATAGGATTTCACTTTCTAACAAAACCATGTTATAAATGTAAGTCAGAGAACTACGCAAAACATATATTATGTGATAGCAATTATGAATAAGTGGAGGAATGGAGGCCTCTACAGCTACTGAAATTTCCAATTGATCTACATCTGCATCTGCATCGATACCCCGCAGTCCACCTTACGGCGCGTGCGGGAGGGTATCCCGTACCACTACTGCTAGTCATTTTCTTTCCGGCCCACTCGCAAATAGAACGAGGGTTGAACGACTGTCTGTATGCCTCCGTATGAGCCTTAATTTCTAGTATCTTATCTTCGTGGTCCCTACGCGCATTGTATGTTCGAGGCAACAGAATCGTTCTTCACTCAGCTTCAGATGCCGGTTCTCTAAATTTTCTCTACACTGTTCCTCGAAAAGAACATCACCTTCCCTCCAGCGATTTCCATTTGAGTCCCCGAAGCATCTCAGCAACACTTACGTGTTGTTCGAAACTACCAGTAACAAATTTAGCAGCCCGTCTCTCAATTGCTTAGATGTCTTCCTTTAATCCGACCTGGTACGGATCCCATACACTCGAGTAGTACTCAAGAATAGGTCGCACTGGCGTCCTACACGCGGTCTTCTTTACAGCTGAACCACACTTTCCTAGAATTCTCCCAGTAAACCGAAATCGACTATTCACCGTTCCTATCACAATCCTCATATGCTCGTTCCATTTCATACCGCTTTGCAACGTTACGCCCAGACATTTAAACGACGTCAATCAGGATACTACGAATACTGTATCCGAACATCATGGGTTTGTTTTTCCTACTCATCCTCATTATTGGAGGTCGAAATGTGTTTAGAGGACTGAGACTACAGTTCACATGTGAAGTTTCTGCAGTCTTTGGAGGTAGTTCATAGTTGACTCTTGCTGTTGTTTGGTGTAACCATGCCGACTACAGTGGCCTTGAAGCTTTCACTGATGCAAATATTCATTACATTTTTCTACATTTAGAGCTAGCTGCCATTCATCACACCGACTAGAAATTTTGTCTACGTCATCTTGTATCCTCCTACAGCCAACCAACCTCGACCTTACCGTACATCACAGTAGCATCGGCAAACAACCGGGGATTGCTGTCCACCCTGTCCGTCAAACCATTTGTGTGTAGAGAGAACAACAGCGGTCCTATCGCGCTTCCCTGGGGCTCTCCTAACTATACCCTTGTCTCTGATGAACATTCGCCGTCGAAGACAACATACTGGGTCCTATAACTTAAGCCTTCGACCCATTCACATATCTATGAACATATTCCGTATGCTCGTACCTTCTTTAACAGCCTTCAATGGATCACCGTGTCAAACGCTTTCCTGAAATTTAGAAATGCGGAATCTGCATGTTGCCCTTCATCCATAGTTCGCAATATCATGCAAGAAAAGGACGAGCTCACTTTCGCACGAGCGATGCTTCCTAAAACCATGCTGCTTAGTGGACATATCTCTCGGTCTCAAGAAAATTTATTATATTCGAAGTGAGAATGTGTTCAAGGATTCTGCAGCAAACCGATGTTAGGGATATTGGTCTGTAATTTTGTGGGCCCGTTCTTCTATCCTTGTATTCAGGAGTCACCTGCGCTTTTTTCCAGTCACTTTGTGCTTGGCGAGAGATTCGCGATAAATGCAAGCTAAATAAGGGGCCGATACTGTAGAGTACTCTTTGAAAAACCGAACTGAGATCCCATCCGAACCTCATTCAGTTGTTTCTCTACGCCAGAGATGCTTATTACTATATCGTCCATACGAGAGTCTGTTCGATGGTCAAACGACCGTACGTTTGAACGATTCTTCTGCATGAACGATTTCTTGAACGTGAAATTTAAAACTTCAGCTTTCGTTTTTCTATCTTCAGCTGCCCACCACGACCACACTGGTCAACAAGTGACTAGATGGAAGCCTTACACCCACTTCGCGATTTTACGTAGGACCGGATCCATGAATGAAACGAATGTTTGTTCCTCTAAGTTCTTAGGTTATTGTGAGTCAAAAGGATGCAAAAGTATAATAGCGTCTTATGGTCATAATCTTATCACAAAATTGGAATATATGAGTCATTTCCAGGAGAGTATCGGCATTAGTCTGAGGAAGCTGAAGCTAAGTATGAGGAACAAAAAACTTTCTGTAGATAAAACCATAACGGGTAGGCTGGCAGACGAAATTATTGATGAATGACGATACTACGGGTTGGCCATTAGGAATAACACTGATGATTTGCTCAGAATGAAGCATGCCGTATGGGCTACCTTCTTCCACAAATAGATGAAAAACTAAATTATCTACTCAGTTCTCCCTCATCAGATACATATTGCACCTTTCGAAACGCTCAGTACTCAAATACTTCATGCATCCATAAACATTCCGTCCCAGCAGCCGCGATGGAAGTCATAAAGCCCATTTATACAGAATTTCACATGCTGACTTGCTGAGGAAGTGTCTGTATGGGCAGACTCAGACTCCAAATGTGTTTCTCAACAATCTCATTTGACCTCGCATGGCATATATTTTTTTTGGAAGGATGACACTAAAAGAGGGGCTATGATGCCGTTGTCGCTTTTAATGATGGCAACACTGGTAGGATGAAAGTGCTACAGTATATCGGATTTAAACCTGGAATAAACTGCATCACAGAACTTTAATGGATGGACAAAATTTATATTGATAAAGCACAATATGTAGCAGAAATGGCCACAAAATGCTCCAGAAAGTAGAAAATATGAACAGTACGATATGCAGTATGATCCAGGGTGCTTCTAGGTCAGTGAAAATAAAAAAAAGAAACATATATTAAGTAGGTTTAAGTTTTTGAAAATATACATTTTCCGTTGTTGCGTTTTTTCCTCGAATCTATGGAACCACTTGGAGTAGAGTATTCAGATTTTCAGGGAGTGACAAGATACATATTCTAAGTTTGCTGAACTAAAATAAAAACGTTATGTTAAATAAAATTAAAATTATTTTGTTGAAATTACACACTTTTTAAAAAAATTAGACGTATATCTTAAAAACTGAATTTCCCAAACCAGTGACTTAAATGCTATTATTTTAGTTGAGTACACTAAGAAATTAGCGTGTAATGTTGTGCAAAAGTTTCATGTCAGTTGCTACAGTGGTTTCTAAAATACATAGAAGCCATGTAACTAAATTTAACATTGTTGAGATAGAGAATTTCAACTCCCCTTAGGAAAATTTGGAAAAAGATTACATTTTAACGTGTTTTTCCACGATATACCTCGATAGGGAATGTAAATCTGGCGGTTTATGTTAGTACGATATGCAACCAGCCGCATTTAGAGATAAATACGATACAGTGTACCATCAACTAGTTCTCGAGCCAGTGCAGACCCATCAGACAGAGGTATCCAAAAAGCAAGTCGTTGCATAACATAGCTACACAAAACGGCCAGTCTAAATGACAGTTGCAGATCGTCATCCACAATGGACATAATGAAACGTAGACCTTTATTGGCGGGTGATATTAAATTGAACTGGGGTGTGTTTTGACTTCGCAACAGCCGCTTGTGGTGTGAAAAACTTCAGCAATGTAAGTAACTTGTTGGTCCGACAAGAAGTAAAAGTATTCAAAATCAGACTGTACGTACAGTAGATTCAAAACCAGAACATGTAAAGATTTAGTATATTCTAAATTCTCCCAGTAACGAACATTAAGGTTTTTGGATGACATTGGTAGTACCTCTTCACCTAAAAAAAATTATTATCAAGGGTCGGCCTAGAATAACGTTACTGATAAACATCGAACATTTTGAATAAACATTTACAAATTTACCGGTAACAATCCTGAAGATTTAAACAGGGTTAGTGGTATTTTTGCTACTGTAGATCATGCGTAAATAAAAAATACACTAGTGTCCATTAGAACGGCAACACAAGGAAGGATGAAAACTTACGAAATTTTGCTTATTTTGCATATGAAGTTGGAAGAATGTAAATTCCTAATTCATATGTGATTTGAGGGTACAAAGAGCGCGAAACTTAGAAAACAGATCTGCCACCTCTGGCAGAAATATTAGCTTTAATCCGGTCGGGCATCAAGTCGAACTGCGCTTGGATGACAGATAAGGGTGTGTCGCACCGTGCTGCTTCTATTATATGCCAGAGTTCATCAATCATAGGGGCTGACGAGTTATGACGTGGCTGTTTTTCGGGAGTACACGACAAGAAGTTTTCGATCATAGATCTGTAGATCGTGATGAGCCGGGCAACAGTCGAACACACTTTCTATCCACATTTATCAGAACAGCATAAGCAACAGGCTGTCTTGTGTTATCTTGTTGAAAAATAACAGCATGGAGAACTCGAATATAGGATACAAGCATCGGTCTAAATACGCCAGAAATATGACACCAACTGTTCTAATTGCAAGATATGGGAACAAAAGGTGATTAAAAGCCACCATCTACCATCACATCAGTTGCAGGGCCCTTATGACTATGAGAAGTGCAATCTGCCAACTTTCGTTCTACTCGGAGCCTCCACACACTGATACGTCCATCTTGATGCTGTACGCAGTATCGGAACTCGTCTGAAAAAGACGGCGTGGTGCCACTACCGTATCCAGTGACGTCGTCGGCGCGTCTCTCTCTCCTGCTGCGTCAAGCAACCCGCAACAGTGGTGGCCGCGCTGACAGTTTTTGGTGCTCCACCCGTCGTAGTACTGTGTTTTCTTGACTACTTTCTGGTGTCCTGCTACCCACTCTGCTGTCCTGTTTTTGCAATAATCTTGTAAGCTGTTATACAGGACAGAGGAAGATGCAGCTACCAAGTGCCCTGTATAAAAGCTTACTAGATTATTGTAAGCCGCGCGGGATTAGCCGAGCGGTCTTAGGCGCTGCGGTCATGGACTGTGCGGCTGATCCCGGCGGAGGTTCGAGTCCTCCCTCGGGCATGGGTGTGTGTGTTTGTCCTTAGAATAATTTAGGTTAAGTGGTGTGTAAGCTTAGGGACTCATGACCTTAGCAGTTAAGTCCCATAAGATTTCACACACATTTGAATTTGATTATTGTAAAAACAGGATAGCAGAGTGGGTAGCAGGAAACCGCGGACTAGTCAAAAAAATAACGAAGGCTGACCTCAACGTTCAACCAGTGGACCAATATTTTGGGACATTGCTATCGATCCACAACCAAGCAACTTGGATACGGATGAGAGGGTAAACGGGGCGATCGTTTATGCAGATGACTTATTAGTTGTGTCAGAAAACTCACGAATGCACCTAGAAAACAGAACTACACAACTTCTCATTAGTAGAAGTGACTGGTATACCCAAAGCAATATCAGCAGATAAAACAGTATAGCTATTACTCAAAGGTATACTGAATCGGAAAAATTTGGAAATTTGTGGCAAGATCTTATGGGAGCAAAAAACTGCTGAGGTCATCGGTCCCTAAGCTTACACACTACTTAATCTAACTTAAACTAACTTACACTAAGGACAACACACACAACCATACCCGAGGGAGGACTCCAACCTCCGACGGGAGGACTGAATCGTAGCCCAATTAATAAACTAGATAGCGTTAACATAAATAGGCAACAAAAAACACTATGTTTGGGAATACATATTGTAGAAAAACGTACTTTCAGTGTGCACACAAGACTGGAAATTGACAAAGCGACGAAACTAATAAACAAACTTGTAATGCCAAATACCACAGGTACCGACTACTTCTGATGATGGTACGTATGTATGACATAGCCCCCTAGGAAGCCAAAATATTATTTGCACCAAGTGCGTGGGCGCAACTTCTGTGTCTAGCGACCTATAGAAACACAGTGAGGCGAGGACAGAGAAGTAAACTACTCAGAATGTCGAGTTCTTTTGGCACCATATCAATAGAAGCCTTGTGTATGGTTCTGGGGACTTGCCCCATTGACATCACTATCCGCCACAGAGCAGCGGCGTACTGGCTAACGAGGGGCAGACACGAAAAGGTTCCAGAAATAACAGGGGAAAACATCGTAGAAATGCGTCAATTAAACAGCTGGGCATTAACAGATGGCAACGGGAGTGGGAGACGCCCGAAAAAGACCGTAGCGTTTTCTCCTTCTTCCCCAATAAAAGGGAACGGCTGAAGCTGAAGAGCATGCGGATCAAAGCTGCGGCATGGTTCACTTTATGACCCGCCACTGCGCATATCCAGCACATTTGAACAGCGTGGGCCTTAGCCAGAGCGCTACTTGTACGTGTGAGGCATATGGTTCTCATGAACTCGTGGCATTACATTACAACACCCGCACACACGTAAGACTTGTAACAGAATATAATGACATAAAGGAAATGTTACGCGACGCAGACAAATGGTGTGGTCGAGGTAACTTCACTGTAAGGTTTCAAGAATGCTGCATGACGTCTATAGACAGAAAATCCACACGGCAGATCTCAAACACACACACAAGAAACACGACAACAGGATCCCTGGAAGGACGCAAACTCAGTCACAGCCACAGGCACTGATACATATGTGGATACAGAAAATGACACAAACACAATAACAACATTAGATACATACTCATAACACAAGGAGTATAACACCTAAAATAGGTAAGATAATTATAAGAAAAGCAGACATAGCATGTGATTGGTTCATGTATTTAAACTGCCTTTTAAATATGACAGCTAAATAATGTAAAGGAAAATGAATAATATAAACAACAAGGCAATCTTAACATCTAAGAAATACGCCATATGAAGAGGCGAGGCTCGAAATTTAAGTTCCGAGGCTTCCTTCCAACCTATGGCACTGGTCATGTCCACAAACGTACAACATAATAGTACACATAGAACATGTAGAACTATATTTAGTTACAGTAACACAAATAGTACAATGGGTATGCCCTACATAAGCACTTAAAAGATGTAATACGTAGAACCAGTTTCTTAGACAGTAGAAACACATACAGAGTTACTTATGATGTATTTTATTTAGTAATGCAAGAACACATAATTTTGTACGCTACTTCAGGTGGGACTGGCTCGATGTTTCTGCCGAGGCCCTGCCATCTGGCATAGCAACACGAAGCATAATTTATATCTTATATTTTGTCTTAACGGTAAACAAAAAGCATTGATTGTTCCTTTCATATCTTTCTATTATTTTCTTCTAAATTACTAAAATTTGTTATTTTTACACTCCGTTTCCCACAACTAATTTAATTTCCTTGTAACTTATTCTTATTACCCTTGTTTTATTGTTCAAAACAAATCATTGCTAGTAATGTGGAACAATATACTATTACGTGTAAAACAATTATTATTATGTACAATCTGCTTTTTAAAATATCAGGCAGCATCCAGAATGAGATTTTCACTCTGCAGTGGAGTGTGCGCTGATATGAAACTTCCTGGCAAATTAAAACTATGTGCCGGACCGAGCGAGGTGGCGCAGTGGTTAGCACACTGGACTCGCATTCGGGAGGACGACGGTTCAATCCCGTCTCCAGCCATCCTGATTTAGGTTTTCCGTGATTTCCCTAAATCGTTTCAGGCAAATGCCGGGATGGTTCCTTTGAAAGGGCACGGCCGATTTCCTTCCCAATCCTTCCCTAACCAGAGCTTGCGCTCCGTCTCTAATGACCTCGTTGTCGACGGGACGTTAAACACTAACCACCACCACCACCTATGTGCCGGACCGAGACTCGAACTCGGGACCTTTGCCTTTCGCGGGCAAGTGCTCTACCAACTGTGGCTAAGGCTGCGGCTAAGCCATGTCTCCGCAATATCCTTTCTTTCAGGAGTGCTAGTTCTGCAAGGTTCGAAGGAGAGCTTCTGTTAAGTTTGGAAGGTAGGAGACGAGGTACTGGCAGAAGTAAAGCTGTGAGGATGGGGCGTGAGTCGTGCTTGGGTAGCTCAGTTGGTAGAGCACTTGCCCGCGAAAGGCAAAGGTCCCGAGTTCGAGTCTCGGTCCGGCACACAGTTTTAATCTGCCAGGAAGTTTCATCAGGCAGCATGTCTTCAAACATGCAATACATGAAATGAATGTCCCTGTGGGTACCTGTCTTACTATGAGAAAGCGAATTTCCTGTATTAAGTGACGTGACGTAGCTCTACGACCTTGCATAACCGACTAGTTCTTGATATGCTACGAATGTATCGCACAGCTCTCTAGGAAGCCATAATATGCACTGCAGCAAGTGCATGGGCGCACCGTCTGTGTCCAGTGACCTATAGAAACACAGTGAGGCGAGGACAGAAGAGTATACTACTCAGAATGTCGGGCGCTTTTGCCACCACATCAACATAAGCCTAGTGTGTGTTCTCTCGGGCTTGCGTCGTGTGCCTATTCAGACCACGAATGGCATTTGATACTGTCCTCCTGAACTCATCGATTCCGTATTCGCATGATGGTCGTTGGATCCCGACCATGAGAGCAACAATATCGTGAAACAATGAACTCTAGTCTCCATAGGCCACAGTCCTGGAACTGTCGAATTGCGGTACGTGTTGACAGATATTGATATGACGTGTAACACGATATTCTTAATTCAAATTCGATTTCTGTATGGGAAGTCCGCTGCTTAAATTTTCCTAGAGTGCTTTCAAACTAAAATTTCCGGTAAAGATAAAAATAGTTATTAAGGATAATACTGAGCCTACTGAAATCCATTTTGTTGGACAGAAAGAGAAACATTCATTTTACGAAATATTGTATAGGAGAATAATTGCATTGTAAAATTAAAAAAAATGTTCAAATGTGTGTGAAATCTTATGGGACTTAACTGCTAAGGTCATCAGTCCCTAAGCTTAGCCGGCCGAAGTGGCCGTGCGGTTAAAGGCGCTGCAGTCTGGAACCGCAAGACCGCTACGGTCGCAGGTTCGAATCCTGCCTCGGGCATGGATGTTTGTGATGTCCTTAGGTTAGTTAGGTTTAACTAGTTCTAAGTTCTAGGGGACTAATGACCTCAGCAGTTGAGTCCCATAGTGCTCAGAGCCCTAAGCTTACACACCACTTAACCTAAATTATCCTAAGGACAAACACACACACCCATGCCCGAGAGAGCACTCGAACCTCCACCGGGACCAGCCACACAGTCCATGACTGCAGTGCCTAAGACCGCTCGGCTAATCGCGCGCGGCGTAAAATAAAATCCCACAAGGAAATTGGAAATTTGTGGAAAGTTCTGCGGGGCCAAACTGCTGAGGTCATCGGTCCCTAGAAAAATCTAACATAAACTAACTTACGCTAAGGACAACACAAACACCCATGCCCAAGGGAGGATTCGAACCTCCGACGGAGGCAGCCGCGCGAACCGTGTCAAGGCGCCTAAGACGGCACGTCTACTCCGCGCGGCCCACAACTGAAAATGATGTTTACATTTGCAGACGACACTGAAACTATATTACTACAATATTTATTTTGTATGTACGCTTATGACATTACACTTAAGCGTCAGTGCTAATAGGGCTCTTAAGCTTGCTCAGGAATGGTAATACCAGTCGGCATGAATGGGATTCTTCCAGTCAAGCACATTAGCCAACGTAGTGGGAAGTCACATTCGGGACTGGACAGCGACGGTAAAGAGATGACCGATAATGCGACCCCGTTCCGGAAAACCGACGCCACTCAAAAGTTACAAAATTACTCCTATAAGCAAAAACTATTAAGCATGGTACACAAATGAAACAAGAACACGTATTTTAGCATATCAGTGTGATGTGTACAATCTTGTCTGTATTCCAAATACTCTGCATCCTACAAGCACTTTAATTACATTTCTTATTATTTTTAATATTTACATTTATTTTGCCTAGTAACAAATGATAGGACACCGGTGATAAGTGGCATTATAACCAAGAATGTTATCCACAATATGTAGGCAACACAAACTTATACCAACTATACCATGACAGCGACATCATTTTTAAATGAATAGTGGCACGTGAATCGGACTTTATTCACGGACTGCGAGTGAACGCCGACACCGAAAACCACGGAGGAGATGTTACTGGATAATATTTGTCACACAATATTATGCACATAAAAATATACAGCATATATGTAAGCATACTTGAGTAGTGATAAATACATGACTTCTGACAAGCAAATCGGAAATCATGCCGCACTCACACGTTACGTTATTACAAAGAAAAACAGCAGTGCAACATCATGATAGGTAGATTTAACACAGACTATTGCTGAAATTATTGGTAATTATATTTAGCCAAAATTAGTATCAGTAGCGTTTTGCATAAATAAATCAGGCGGCAAAGAAGGGACGCGAATTACTAACGATGGCAAACAAAACGATTCGTAATACTTTGTTGGATGTGTATATAGTAGTCGTACAATAAGTGGAAGCTGCGTAATTTATATTTACAGTGAAGTTTGCGCTCTTAGACTAACATTTATTTAAATTCTGTTTATTCCTCATCCAAAGACACATAGTGAGAGGCATTATGAAAGTCAGCGCGCTGAGGCGCTTACTTTGAATATGCGGGTCAACATATAACCCGTATTCCTGAGAGTACACTTGTAAACTACAAGCCATTGCAAAGGATTAGGCAACGTGGACAAATAGGAGCAGAGAGCTGGGTTCTGTGAAGGGGCACTTTTTACAGTGAGAATTTTCGATGGTTGGTCGTGAGGTTCTTTTCTGCTTCAGGAGCAGATATGTTGTGATATTCTCCTGTTGTCTGAAAGTTTCAGAGTGCTGTTTGAAGGTGATAGACCCTGGCCACAGGTTGTCCCACCTCACAAGAACATGAACCGTGATCTGTGGTAAAGAATCGGCGTAATCTATTTAGTAAGCTTTGCCAATGTCTTGAAGTACTGCTGTAACTAGGATACGTTCTGTGTGGACTACATGATCGGTGGTTCCTCAGATCAGTACCCTCATGTACTGAGTAGTTTCCAGTGGAGAATTCAGGCACAGAAGCTCAACACGGTAATTTTCTACACTGAAGAGCCAAAGAAACTGGTGCACCTGCCTAATATCATGTAGGGCCCCCGCGAGCACGCACAAGTGCCGCAACACGACGTGGCATGGATTCGACTAATGTCTGAAGTAGTGCTGGAGGGAATTCACTCCGTGTATCCTGCAGAGCTGTCCATAAATCCATAAGAGTACAAGGGGGTAGAGATCTCTTCTGAACCTCACGTTGCAAGGCATCCAAGATATGGTCAATAATGTTCATGTATGGGGAACTTGGTGGCCAGCGGGCCAGTGGAAGTGTTTAAACTCAGAAGAGTGTTTCTGGAGTCACTCTGTAGCAATTCTGGAAGTGTGGGGTGTCGCATTGTCCTGCTGGAATAGCCCAAGTCCGTCGGAATGCACAATGGACAGGAATGGAAGCAGGTAATCAGATGGGACGTTTTCGTTCTTGTTACCTGTCAGAGTCGTATCTAGACGGATCAAGGTTCCCAACTGCACACGCCCCACACTATTACAGAGCCGCTACCAGCTTGAACAGTCCCCTGCTGACATACGAAGTCCATGGATTCACAAGGTTGTCTCCATACCCGTACACGTACATTCGCTCGATACAATTTGAAACGAGACTCGTCCGACGACGCAACATGTTTCCAGTCAACAGCCCAATGTATGTGTTGCTTTATGTCGTGCAGTCATCAAGGGTACACGTGTGGGTCTTCGGCTCCAAAAGCCCATATCGATGATGTTTCATTGAATGGTTCGCTCGCTGACACTTGTTGATGGCCCAGCATTGAAGTTTACAGCAATCTGCGGAAAGGTTGCACTTCTGCCACGTTGAACGATTCCCTTCAGTGGTCGTTGGTCCCGTTCTTGCAGGATATATTTCCGGCCGCAGCGATGTCGGAGATCTGATGTTTTACCGGATTCCTGATATTCACGGTACATTCGTGAATTGGTCGTAAGGGAAAATCCCCACTTCATCGCTGCCTCGGAGATGTTGTGTCCCTTCCCTCGTGCGCCGACTATAGCACCACGTTCAAACTCACTCCAATCTCGATAACCTACCATTGTAGCAGCAATAACAGATCCAACAACGGCTCCAGACGCTTGCCTTATATAGGCGTTGCCGACCGCAGCGCCGTATTCTGCCTGTTTACATATCTCTGTATTTGGATACGCATACCTATCCAGTTACTTTGGCGCTTCAGTGCAGGTGTACAGGCTCCCACTAGAGAAAAAAGAAGAGCAGAAAAATCGTGTGGTATTATGAAGTGGGAGTACCTTCCCATCCCTATCTCAAATTTCTTCCTCATGTCAACATTATCTGAAAAGGTTAATTTAGCTCGAATTTTTAATTTTCCGTGCTTTATACTGTTATGTCTATACCCAGTTCCAGTAGTAAAATGCCCTTTAAAAAATTGGTGCAAATGTGTTTACTATCTCAGATTAAATTTCACTTTAATATCTTAACCAATTTATATTAACAACTAACGGGATTAAGGCACTTGTCAATAACCCAACTTTGAAATTTCATGATATGAACTCTGCAGCCATATTGCGCTACATATTCTTGAAAATTTATTTCTCTCCTATTTCTGAAAAGCTACGATATCTCTTCATTATGATTATTATATGATAGGAGAGCTCTGTTTGAGAAGAAACCAAAATATTCTTAACAATATTTCATTCAAAGTGATTTGTTTGTAATTAATTAAAATATAATTTAAATTGTTGTTCGCTTAAATTCATTGGACTGTACATGACATTAAGTAAACACTTCGAAATTGTATATCAGAACATGTAGGGGAATATGGGGCTCAGTTTTTAATTTAAGTAATTACAATCGTCTAATGATTTTAATTGTTATTTTGTAAATCCTACATCTAACACTGTACTCGATTGTTTAGTTTTATATAAAAGGGAGGGCATATGAGCCACGCGGAAAAGGCCTTGAGAGAAGCAGTCCGTCAGTGAGTCTGCGTTATTGTCTTTCGAAAGCCGTTTGCGTGAGACTCTTTCGGAGGCTGTCAGACAGAAAATGTATCTTACATCATTCGGTCATAATACAAGACAATAATATACAAGACATAATATAAGACAAGAAATGTGATTTACTCTGTGTTTTATATAAAAATTAGTACATCAGCATCGCCGAACGCTGGGACTTCCTGAAGCAACAACCCCTAAGAATATAAAAGTTCAGTATCTCATCATATGGAGCAACTATGTTATTATGTGAACTTTCATTAAATGTGTTTGAAGTTTTGTAGTTTTCACTCCTCGCCGTACTTGTGAATCGTGAAGGCCCAAACTATTAAGTTGCCCAGATGGTATGATTGAGAATTGACTATTACCACTGTCCAATTATAGACAGAACTACAGAAACTGTATGTTTTATTCTCACTCAGCGTCAGTGGTAATTAAAATGCTTCCCTCGTGTCATACATTTAAGGGTGGCGTTTTAATTGTAGCTCTTAGGAAACCATCTGGGATAGCAGTAGCATCAGGTTTCATATGTTGCTGGCGCTCGTCAGTAGTATCTATACTAAGAAAGGTCATAACAGTGGTATTCTGTCCTCCAGTTTCAGTAAATTCTGTGAGATGCATTTTTGTATGTACATATATTCCACTAGATGTCTGTTGTAATACATAAATAAAACTACAAACATATTTACCGAGCATTACTGATGAAGTATGCCTCAGAAGGAAAGAGAATTACAAGATTGAAAATACAATCAACAACGCAACAGCACTTATTGTGATATAATTTATAGTTCATTCAGCAAATGATTACAAACCTGGCTTAATTTGCTGTTCCGGAATTGCGCCGACTTACGTATTGTGTGAGACGTATGCCGGTGAAATTTCACAGTTTCTCTTTACTTGGAAACTCCATTACTACGCACAAATACGTTGGCTGGTAGGAAGTGCCATATTATTTCTGGATACGTGCTGGGCTTCACGTTGCTGCGTCAGCAGACAACCAAGTGCCATCAAGCGAAGTTATGCTGACGACGAATGTTGAAGGCGAGCACACTATGCGGTCTTAGTCACGCTGCGCCCACATCGAAACGTTTCCTTTGCATCCCATCGCTGTGCCAGTGCATACTTCCGCTCCAGTAGGCCTGAAATCTGGTGGAAATGTCATCTTCTGGCGTAGCAATGTGCAATTCCTGCAAATCCGAACTGAGGACTGTAAATCGCTATTACCAGTCCGTCCCATTCGCTTCATGCAACATACGCCATGTTAGAGCGCTCTGTTACCTTGTCTTCACTTGCATTCACGTTGTCTGTAGTACTGACAGCTGTGTCCTGACCTTCATTGCGAAATGCAGTGTCTTATTAGACAGAATACATTGAATAAACTATGTCCTCGTTGAACTACTCAATAACTGCTTGCCTCAAATTTTCGCACTCAGTGGTCATTGGCATAGTTTATAACATGATATGTAAAACACTGAATGTAAAAACATTGTATGTAAAAACAAAAGAAATTTTATGTTTAGAATATTTTTGTTTGAGTTGCCTCCTACTTATCCTCTGCAATATATTAATAGGACCGAGATGAAATTTGTTGATGAATAGGTAGTACAATGTTTGAAATAAACAGAGACACACGAGATATACTGTTGATGAGGCAGTATAGTATTTTGCATGCATGAAAACGAGTCAGAGGCAAATATGTTTGACCTTGAAACCTCCTGGCAGATTAAAACTGTATACCGGACTGAGAATCTAAATCGGGACTTCTGCCCTTCGCAGGCCAGTGCTCTACCGACTGAACTACCCACGACGCCTTTTTAAGCTTCACTTGCGCCAGTACATCATCTCCTACCTTCGAAATTTCGCAGAAGCACTCCTGCGTAGCTAGAAAAGAGTAGCACTCCTGAAAGAAAGAAGACATGGCTTTGCCACAGCCTGGAAGTTTTTTCCAGAACTAAATTTTCGCTCAGGGTAGCTCAGTCGGTGGGTAGAACACTTGCCCGCGAAAGGTCGGGCACAACTTTTAAATACGTCAGGAAGTTTTGTATCAGCGCACACTCTGCTACAGAATTAAAATTTCATTCTACGTTTGACCTTAATGTCTGTAAAGGTCACATAATTCTTTCTGCATACCTTTGAACTTGACATCATTTTCAATACTACGCTTTAACTGGCTAGAGACCAGGGGGGGGGGGGGGTACGAAGCACAACGGGGTTAGCTGGATTTTTTAAATTTATTTTATTTTTGAATCTGCATTCTGCATTGGACCGCCTCCTTTTAATACTACGCTCAGACTGGTTGAGACAAGTGAGGGAGGCAGGATCTTGATAATGTCATAGGAGGCGCGGCTTCGCCACAAAATGTGAACTACGTGGGCGAAAACATAGAAAGTAAACAAAGTGTGTTGGATGGTACATAATTTATACAACTCTTGCACCAAGTTTAACCAATATTGGATCGCCGTGTTTAATCATGCAGATTCATTGTCTTCACCTGTTCTGCAGAGGATTCTGAAGAACCTGCCTCTGACGAATCATCACGTATTTACTTTCTTGAAGCTTTTTTTTCATCTACAGTTTCTGGAGGAGACTGAAAATATCAACTTCAGTTCCGAATGTTTTGTTATAAACTCGACCGGTTTCAGGGAAATTATATTCCCATCTTCAGCTGTACCTGGGATCCATACTGACCAATAAAAGTGAAGTGATGAAAGAGGTGCAGCAACGAATAACAAACGCTAATCGCGTTTTCTTCAGCCTAAACAGTCTATTCAAATCCCGGCTGATATCGCTAAAAACAAGATTCGGCTGTACAGGACATTAGTGCGGCCGGTACTTTTATATGGTTGTGAAACCTGGGCAACTTCAGCAACAACTGAAGAAGCAATTTGTGCGTTCGAGAGGAAGGTAATTCGAAAGGTATATGGATCCGTCTGCAATACCATGGAAGGTAAATGGGAACGAAGAACAAAAGAAGACCTTTACCAGCGGTATGGAAAGCCACATATCGGCAGAATATTGGGACAGAAGAGGCTGCAGTGGTTTGGCCACATCTTCCGAGCCGGTGGATCCCTCCCTAACCGTGTTCTCCGCCTCCAACCTGCTGGGAGACGCCCAGAGGGACGACCGACGACGCGGTGGAAGCATCGGGCACTGGCAATACTCAAACAAATGGAGCCGACAGCGGTAAAAGATGAGGCTGATGACCGAAAACGATTGGCGGCCATCTGCAATAAATGTCTTCTATACTGAGATTGTGACTGACTGACGCTTTTTTTTTTCTTTTTCTTTTTGTAATGAGTACCTTTGCAAATTTTTATAATGTGCAACTTGTTATATTCCTTTTTTGTTGTGGTTTTTATCCTTTTTTATTCTACTGTAGGCCTTAAAGGCACGTAAATGCAATAAATGATGATGAATATGATCAGGTGTATAAATTCAGGTGTATAAATTTGGTACTCTGCTGTGACGTGGTCGCATGCCGTGGACGCTCGACTGCACTGTACACCAGGCGGACCTGACAATGTGATAGACCAGAAAGATCTCCGTCACGTCTGCCTGTTGTACAGTGCAGTCTAGCGCCCATAGCATTCAATCATCTCACAGCTGACTGCAAAATTTGTACACCCGAAGATGGGAATGTAATTTTATCCAAACCGGTCGTGTTTGTAATAAAGCAGTCACAGCTGAAGCGGATATTTTTAATCTCACCATGCAACGCAGTTGCGGATGTTCTGTAACCAAAATCCTATTGTTTCTGGAGATGTAAAAATAGCGCTTTCTGATTCCTGGGTGAATATTCTGGTGTGGACTTCTTTAGAGAGGGCAACAGTTGCTGATATGAGACAGAAGAACCTGGCCTAGAAATGTTATCACGGACTGGAGTAGCAGCAGGTGACAGAGGATGAAGTTAAATTTCCTTTGATTTCACAAGCTGCGACATTGTCGCGAATAAAACAGTGGCCCGCACTGACAATAATTTTCCTTTAATTTATGTCTATGGTCACAAACTTTTTGTTAACAGATTACCGGTTTCGATCTATAATGACCATCATCAGATCTGCAGCAAAAATGAGAAAAAACGTAAATACACTCGCAGATTGTCTACAGCTCAAAAACAATAAATAGACCATAATGAAAAGTACTGCTGACAAATATATGCATTTGTGCGCTTTAAGTATGAAGAGGCACACCTGCTTTATAAAAACAAAGTCCTGATGTACTGATGCCATAGTGGCATCGTCAAATGTTAAATGCAAAATCAGCACCAGCATCGTCAAATATATATAAATAACATCCTGTGCACGAGTCATGTTGTTAGTAGCACCACTGTTCAAAACAAGCTGCCATACAGTAGCCACAAGATTTGTGTTGTAAGTTCACCAGATGTCGCTAATGTCGACATACACCAGTTTTCAATAATTAATAATTATAATTAATAATAGTAATTCAATAATTAATTGAACAGCGTAAAATAAAGTGGGATACAATAGTTGAAGTCTGTAATGAGTTTATAACGTATAAAAGGCATTACAGTAATAAAAAGCGATGAAATAGAACACGAGAGTAGCTCCAGGAAGACTCTTCTGAATTTAAATACTTCCGCAGCCCACCAAACTCCCCACACATGAACGTTTTTGAGTATATCTGGGGTGCCTAAAAACATGCTGTTCTGAAGAGATCTCCACCCCTCATACTCTTACAGATTTATGGACAACCCTGAGGGATTCATGATGTCAGTTCCTTCCAGCACTACCGATACTTCAGACATTTGTCGTGTCCATGCCACATCATCTTGCTGCACTTCTGTGCGCTTACAGATATCCTACAAGATATTAGACAGGTATACCAGTTTCTTTGACTCTTCTGTGCATTTTCAGGCATCCATGCCAGACATCTGCAATAACTGCCTGTATTATAATGCTTTAAGTACAGTAACCGTATGCTGTTGTACATTTGCTACATTGACCAGGCAAGGAGTTGTATCATTAGGAGTAAGGTGAAATATACAGTATGGAAGTGTAGTGGAAACATAGCTCTTAAAACTTTTACTTGGAGTCTGAAAGTAGGAAATTTACTTAGATATTGGAAGATTTCTTAATATATTCTGCACAGGACCAATGACTTTAAGAGGTTGGAAGTTATTTCAGAAAAGAACATGCAGGATGGCATAACATGTGAGCTTACTTTTGCAGAGCAGAATTAGGTGTTAAAACTAAGGCCCTCCACATAATGATGAAGCTTTGTCATTTCTCCTGAAAAGCTAATGATAGGTTTTCCTGAAAAGCTAACGATGGGTTTGATATGTGCATTCAGAATGGGACTTGTTCTTTGAAAGTGTCAAAAGACTAAGTAAGGAAGCATTATCACCTGACCATTACAAAAATTATTTAGAGCCATAACACGATTTCAGTATTAAGAAGATAATCACAAGCCCAACTGAAACTGACAAATGGCAAGTGCTATTCCATTCAAATAGTTTCCTGTACACTGTGATCACTACAGACAGTACTTGTTTTCAAAAATACAGTTTCAATTTAGTTACTTTCTGTTGTTATACTTTGTGTGAAAGTCAAGTGTGTGTGTGTGTGTGTGTGTGTGTGTGTGTGTGTGTGTGTGTGAGAGAGAGAGAGAGAGAGAGAGAGAGAGAGAGAGAGAGAGAGAGAGAGAGAGAGGTGGGGAGGGGAGGGAGGGAGGGAGAGAGAGAGAGAGAGAGAGAGAGAGAGAGAGAGAGAGAGAGAGTGAGGAGGGGGGGGGGGGAGCAATCAAAATGCAAAATGTTACTTTCCTTATGGTATCTTAGATAAACATGCAGCACAGGCAGTCAGTTGTAAGTAATGCTTATCTGTTTGGAATAATTACCAGGTCAGATTAAAGGAGGGCAGCAAATCAATTCAGAGATGTGCTTCTAGATTTGTGACCAGTAGTTTTGATAACTTACAAGTGTTATGGAGGTGCTTAGTGAGCACACGTGGTAATCCCTTGACGGAAGATGATGCTCATTTTGGAAAACACTTTTGAGAATATTTAGAGAAGGGCTATTTGCAGCTAACTGAAGAATGATTTTACTGCCACCAACATACATTTTGCATAACGACTATGAAGACAAAACGTGAGAAATTAGTACTCATGCAGAGGCATTGAAACAGCCATTTTTCCCTCACTCCATTTGCTAGTGGAATAGGAAAGGAAATTACTAAAAGTGGATGGTACCCTCTGGTACCCTTGGCACCCTCTGGAATACTCCTTTAATGTGACTTGTGGAGCATGTATGTAGATGTAGATGTAGAATTGAGACTAGCCATTCCTTCACAGAAGAAGAACTTGCCTGGACAAGAAGTCACTGCTCCCATGTTTCAAGTGACTGAGCCAAATGTTCAGCAAACAAGAAGTATTAAAAGCTAACAGCATTCCACTCAGCAAAAAGAGAAGGCAATGAAGAAGGAAATAATTCATGATCATCTTAAGAAATTGTGGCCATTGAGGAAGAATTCTTGTACAGTAAATTCATTAGCAATGAATGTGACTAAACCTATGTTTAAATTAAAATATTGGTTTAGAAACCAATAATACACAAAACTGATCAAAATAACACAAATATGACTTTATTCATAAACCTCTGAACTATAAATTAAATAAGCCTTTCATGACTGCAAATAACAAGACAAAGGAGTCATACACTGAAGGTGCAATGTAAGTGATACACAGAACAACTGATGTCAGCACTACAAACTAAAAGAACATAGTGAGAGTGAGTCAATGCTACTCCAAGTGCTTGTAGGCACAAGTTGACCGTAGTTGGTGCGGCCAACACTGTGCCGTGTGCACACGTTCTACAGGTGGCCTCTAGCAGCTGGTGCACACTGATACAATTGACATTCCTTTAAGAACATAAGCGCAGTGACGTTACATGTTGTGCTCTGATACTCACATGTTCTAGTAGCAGGATGCAGTAACCAGTGAGTCTTAGAAAATTCTTTAAGGTCCTAAGCCCTATGAAGGTAAAATCCTCATCTGTAGCCCTCTGTGGCAGAGGATGGATACACAGAGAGGGACCAAATGAATGTCAGGACAATCATTCCCCCAAATTTTGTTTGGACAGGGACATAGATATCCTAAAGGTAAGAAATTGGCCTCTGAAAGCATATGGTCAGATTTAGGCAGAATAGAAACGCCTTGTAGTAAGACATTGGTCCCACATTCAGGAGGGATGGGGGTTGAAATCCCCCCTGGCCACCTCCATTTAGGTTTTCTGTGATTTTTGAAATTATTCATGGCATATTTCTGTATGGTAATAAACAAATCCATTGCAAACCCTAAATGTGTGCTGTCAATGAAGCTTGTTTTTTAATAAGCACTGTCAAGTTTCTTGCACTTCATTTATTAATTTAGTTTTATGTTAATGTAACTTGTGAATAAGCAGTAAAATGTTATTCTGATACTCTCCTTAGTGTGTTAGCAGAATCTGTACATGGTTGGCAGCATTTCTAAGAAATCATTTGTCATGTATGTTCACTATGAATAATTTGACTAGATCAATGAAGCAGTATGATTCCCTTGTTTGGTTAGCTCATGTTAATTAATTCTATATGTGTGTGTGTGTGTGTGTGTGTGTGTGTGTGTGTGTGTGTGTGTGTGAGTGTAAGTGTGTGTGCACGCAACTGGGTGTGTGGGTGGGTTCGTCAATGTGTGTGTGCGTGTGTGTGTATGGGTGGTTGGAAGGGTTGCAACTGTCTGGCCTGTTACAGATTAATAAGTGCTGCAATGACTTAATGATAATAGAAACTGAAGAGATCTCTATCTCTGACATTCATATAAATTAAACACAAGTGAACATCTTCGTCTTATATCTTACACATGTAATTTTCTATTAAAATTCCAATATATGTGGATCAGACATAAAAATTTCTGTGTAGTTTTAAAATATGTAATGCAATATGGCACCAAATTTAATATTTTGAGTAAATTCTTCAACAAATGTATGTCTTAGTGGAGAAGAGTCAGACTATGAATCTGAAGGTCACAATTTCCACGCAGATCAATCCTAGAATTTATGTCTGTAATTTATCACTTTTGTCTCTTATAATGCCAGGTAATGCAAAAATGCTTTGGTGCATCATTGGTATGGAATCCATGCTAAACTACATGTTCCCATGTACCTGGCTGTGAAAGTTACTTCAAACATCAGTGGAAGGTATCAGCAAAAGTTTTACCAGGTAGTTTAACCCACCAGCACTTTTGGCAATAAGTGATAGTAATTTCTCACATGAATTACTTTCACTGAATGAAATGAATAAATTCAACAGGGTTACAAGCATTGGAGATACACACCTAAATAAACACCCTCAAGGGCTGTGTTCAGTGGTACCGGAGTATTATCTGTAAATACTGAGACAATGTAGTATTAGTGCTTCATTTGTCATGGTCATTGGCACTCAATTGCCCCTCTACAGCCAGTATGTTACACTGTAATTTGAATCTGCAGGCAGTAACAGGGCAGAGATCAGAGGTGAACTGTGTGTGCACTTTCATTCCAGGGAAGAACCATGTCCTGCCGATGAGTATGTACTACAGTTGAACAACTTCAGCTATTTGAACAGAATCACATTATGTCCCAGTGGGAAGCTGGATGGACATTTTAATGAGTTGATGCAAACATTGTGCATTATGTATCAGATTTGTAGGCCACTTTCTGGACATCTCTATAATACAGGCACACCTGAAGATTGAGATTCTGTGAGTGAGCAGTGGCTTGCCAAACATCATCCGCAGAAGAAAAAAATGGTTCAAATGGCTCTGAGCGCTATGGGACTTAACATCTGTGGTCATCAGTCCCCTAGAACTTAGAACTACTTAAACCTAAGTAACCTAAGGACATCACACACATCCATGCCCGAGGCAGGATTCGAACCTGCGACCGTAGCAGTCACGCGGTTCCAGACTGAAGCGCCTAGAACCGCACGGCCACACCGGCCGGCCACAGAAGAAACCAGGGCACATGTTACACCTAATGTGTCAGCAAGGGGCTCTATGAATGCCTGCTTCCACTAGTACTAAGATCACATGTGCCTTTATTCTGGTTACCAATGACACCATGACATCACCAATAATGACTACTCTGGTGTCACAAAAGAGTTTACTGACAAGTGGAATGGTACTCTCTTCAGTGATGGCAGTAGTTATTTTCTGTGTGTCAGTGATGGATGTATGCTAGTACCATGATGATCTGATGAGCGAACCATTCCAGGGTGCATCTGCCCATATGACACAGGTCCCCAATGAGGCTTAATGGTGTGGGAAGGAGCATCAGTTACAATTTTTGGTCACATCTGGCTTCTCTGCAGAGTTAAGTTACTCGTGGCCTCTATGCTGGGCAAGTTGTTATTGCCATGCTACTGCTATTACTTTCCTAGAAAAGTGAGTTAGTTTTTCCACAGGACAGTGCATACCTACATACAACTGTTGCAACAAGAGATGCTCTTCACCACTTATAATGAATATCCAGGCCAGCAAGTTCACTATCTCTTGGCAACTGAACATGTATGGGACATGCTGAAGCAGGAACTACTCATTCTCCAGAGCCTGCAAAAATCATTCCCGAATTGCAATAAAAATACAAGGTGCTTGTGAGAAATTTGTGCAGGATGCCATTCAGAAATCTTATGATTATTGGCATGCAAGAATATGTGTCTGCATTTCCATGAGAGGAAGATACACTAGGTAGTGATTTGACTGTTTGGGCATACTTTAGTATAACGTGTTTCCTATAGTCTGAATTAGTTATCAGTTATCAAACAGTGGTTAAATACCTGTCACATCACTTGTCAATAAATTGGCCTTGTCCTTAAATGGTGTTGCATTTTTTCTGGCAGTATAAAATCACATGAAATGAAGATAGTAGAAACTATTAAGAAATGCTGAGCTTGTAAAGCAATGAATATGTCTGACAGTCGTAACTTTTCCTGTTTTAGTTGTACACCTTAATATTATGATGAGTTATTTATGTGAAATTATATGTGAATATCTAACTCCATGAAGAGCTCTCAATATGATTTCTATGTTATTTTTCACATGACTATGAAAAATCACAAAATCAGTTCAGCAAATCAACACAAACCAGCTTCACGACTGTATAAAGCTCAAACACTGCATCACAATTAGAAATGATGAAACGCTCTTTGTGAATGAGAAATCCAATTTGTATTTACTTGCCATTTTGGAGACCTTCGATGAAAAGTCGATTCAAAAAAATATTGAATAACAAACATGAAATCATGCAAAGTCAGCATCATGTTTCATATGATTAACTGGTCACAATTTCTCTGTAGGGGCTTACCATCTTACTCACACTTATGGAGGAATGCTTGCTCATTTAATTGCTGCAGAAGTATCATAAGTTTAAATTTTAAAGAAAGTATCAGACTATCTTTGGGAAGTATAATTCACAAGATTGCATCCTGTTAGACAGAAAATATATTTATAATATCAAAAAAGAGTATCAGCTAGGCAATGTTTCACAAGAAAATGTTGTTTTAAAATTTTTTTTTTTGAAATCTCAGGAAGTAGATGATGACATAGTGTGTATACAATTGAAAATGGCAAAAATCTTCATTCCACATAAAGTTCTGAGAGACAGTACAATGGGACAAATCATTATAACTTTTATCTTACGATGCTGGCAATAGTCACTGTATCTGTTGTTGACTTACCAAACATTATCCACAGGAGAAATCTGGGCACATTTTGCATGTGATCATCAAGGAGCATTAGGAATGTGTACTTTCAATAGGACAAAGAACACACCAGAGACACCAAGAATAACTACTCTGGTGTCATGAAAGAGTGTGCAGGAGAGTGCAATGGTACTCTCTTGCCATCAGTGATGAGAGTAGATGCTTTCTGTGTGAGTGACTGATGTATACAAGTACCATGTTGACCTGACAAGCAGTCCATTCCAGAGCCCATTTGCCCACAATGCACATGTCCCAACTCGGGCTTCATGGTGTAGGGAGAAGTGTCAGTTACAACTTCTGGTCACATTTTGCATTTCTGCAGTGTTAAGTAACTCATGGTCTCTACACTGGACAGGTCATTATTGGCATGTTACTGCCATTTCTTTCACAGGATGTGCATATGTACATACAAGTGTTGCAACAAGAAATGCTCATCATTGCATGTAATAAATATCTGGGCCAGCAAGATCACCATCTCTTGCCAACTGAAGATGTATGGAATACGATGAAGCAGAAACTTACTCATTCTCCAGAGCCCGAGAAGATCAGTGCTGTATTCCAACAAAAGGTACACGGCACTTCTGAGGAAATCTGAGGATGCCATTCAGCAACTTAATGATTGATGTCATGCAAGGATATCCACCTGCATTCCCATTAGCAGATGGTATAGTGTGTATTGTTTGAGTGTTTGGGTATCCTCTATTATAAGATGTGTGTGTCAGGCATCTGCAATACCTGCTTGTGTTACAAGTCTTTAAGTACAGTAGCCATGGGTTGTTGTGCATTTGACATATTGATCAGGCATTGAGGTGAACCATTACGGAGAAAGGTGGAAAATACAATGTGAAAATATAGTAAAAACATAATTATTAAGATTTTGCACTTGGAGGCAGAAATTTTCTTATTTGTAGGCTGATTTCTTAATATATTCTACAGAGCTGCAGTGACCTTAAGAGTTTGACATTACAAATGAATATGCAAGGTGTACAAATATGTGAGCTTACTGTTGCAGAGCAGTATTAGGCTTTAACACTGGCATGTATTTGAGGCTATCCAAATAATGGTAAAGCTTTGTTATTTCTTCTGAAAAACTAATGGTGGATTTGGTACATGCACACAAACTCTGCTCGATCAAGTAAAGGACTTGTTATTTCCGAGTGTTAAAAGACTAAGTAGGGATGGATTCTCACCTGGCCACTGCAAAAGAAATTTGGAGCCATAGAGCAATTCTCAGTATCAAGAAGAAAACCGTTAGCAAGACTGAAGCTGACAAAGGCAAGTGCTATCCTTTCAAAACTGTATCCTGTAATCCGTGATCACTACAGGCAATGTATAAGTTGGGATGCTCATCAAGTTTTGTCCAGAAAGAATGTTACATATGTTTGTTATCAAAAATGCACTTTGGTTTTGTTACTTCCTGTTGCTGCAACTTGTGTGACACTGGTTCATGTTTGTTTGTTTGTTTGTGTGTGTGTGTGTGTGTGTGTGTGTGTGTGTGTGTGTGTGTGTGTTTGTGTATTTTGTTTGCAGCTGTGTGTGCATACGTGTAGTTCTTCCTGTATTAATTTAAACTTGAAAGACAGCTAGTCTTCTATGTACCATGTGCCACTACAGACAGTACATATGTTGCGACACTTATTAATTTCTGCTAAGTAAAAATGGTTGAAATGGCTCTGAGCACTATGGGACTTAACATCTATGGTCATCAGTCCCCTAGAACTTAGAACTACTTAAACCTTACTAACATAAGGACAGCACACAACACCCAGTCATCACGAGGCAGAGAAAATCCCTGACCCCGCCGGGAATCGAACCCGGGAACCTGGGCTTCTGCTGAGTATTCATGGTACATATAATGAAAAATGTGTCTCAATTTTGTACTTTCTGTTGTCGTAGAGTGTGTGACACTGGTGTGTGTGTGTGTGTGTGTGTGTGTGTGTGTGTGCACAGGTATATTTATTGCTGTATGAATTTTATGCTGAAGAGCAGCTTCTACAAATTTATTAAAGTCATCATGGAGTCATCATGGTCCATTCAAGACAGTGGTTAAATGAAGACAAAGCTCTGAAAATGATAACAAAAATGGTAACCCTGTAACTGTCTTCTATCAAAAGCACTGTGATCTGGAATGATGCATTATACAAGAAAAGCACAGTGTTTTCGTAAATGATGGCAAATGTTAGAAATCAAAATGCACCTTTTCTTATGACATCATTACACAAATATGCAACAAACTCAGTCTTAAGTATCACTGGATTTTCTTCTTTTTTAACTCGAATGGGAATCCCTGGAGGGATTGTGATGCTCTTTCTGCAACATACTAAGAAAATTTAGAAAAAAAGATATAGGCAGCTGACTGCAGAATTATTGTCTCGCTGCTAACATACAACTTCCAGAAGGAGTCTGATGGCAAGATAAGAAAAATTAGTACTCATATACATGCATCGAGACAGTCATTAAGGAAATGAATAACAATGATACCCTCTGTTACCTTTGGTACCCTCTGCTACATACCATATTGTGACTTGCAGAGTGCTTGTACAGATGTAGATGTAGAATACAATGTAGCCATTTCTTCACAGAAGAGGAACTTGCCTGGATAAGATGTCACTGCTCCCAATTTTCAAGTGAAGGGACCAATGTGTTTAGTACACAAGAAGTATAAGTAACTAAGAGCATTCCACTAAGTAAAAAGAGGAAGCGATGAATAAGAAAATAATTCATCATCACCTTAAGAAATTGTGGCCATTGAAGAAGGATTCTTATACAGTATATTCATTAGCAATGCATGTGACCAAATCTATGTTTAAATTAAAGTACCAATATAGTAACCAATAATACACAAAACTGATCCCAATAACATAAATATGACTTTATTCGTAAACTTCTGAACTATAAATTGAATAACCCTTTCATGACTCCACATATAACAAGATAAAAAGTCATTCATAGAATTGGTACACAGAACAACTGATGTGAGTACTACAAACTAAAAGAACATAGTGAGAACGAGTCAGTGCTACTCCAAGCATATATAGGTGCAGGTTGCCGGCAGATGGTGTAGCCAAGATTGTGCTGTATGTATGCTTTCTACAGGTGGCCTCTAGTGGCAGGACCATGCTGATACGGTTGTCATTGTGTTAGGCACACACCCGCAGTGATGCTGCACTTTGTGCACTCACACTCACATGCTGTAGTAGCAGGATATGGTCACCACAGGGTTTTGAAAAATTCTGTAAGGTCCTAAGCCCTGTGAAGGTAAAATCCTCATTTGTAGCCCTCTGTGGCAGAGGATGGACACCCAGAGAGGGACCAAATGAATGCCAGGACAAACATTCCCCCAAACTTTGTTTTTACAGGGCCCCTGATTTCCTATGGGTAAAAAACTGACCCTCAAGCATGTGGTCAGAATTAAGCTGAATACAAACAACTTGTAGCAAGATGTTAGGCACACATTCAGGAGGGATAGCAATTGAAACGTCTGCTGGCTACCTTCATTAAGTTTTATGTGATTTTTGAAATTATTCGCGGCATATGTCTGGATGGTATTTACCAAATCCATTGTAAATTCTAGATTTTTTTCATTAATAAGCATTGTTTGTTTTCTTTTACTTCATTTGTTACTATAGAGTTATGTGCATGTAACTTGTGAATAAGCTGGGAAAGGTTATTCTGATACTTTCATTATTGTGTTAGCAGAGTCTGTGCATGGTTGACAGCATTTGTAAGAAATCATTTATCATATACATTCACTATGAATAATTTGACTGGATCAATGAATCAATGTTATTCCCTTTCTTGGTTAGCTCATGTTAATTAATTCTATGCTCCATAGAACATTTGCACAATTTTTTTTAAGCATGTGATAGCTTAGGTCACAAGTGATGTGTGTGTGTGTGTGTGTGTGTGTGTGTGTGTGTGTGTGTGTGTGTGTGTGTGTGTGTGTGTGTGTGTGTGTGTGTGTGTGTGTGTGTGTGTGTGTGTGTGTGTGTGTGTGTGTGTGTGTGTGTGTGTGTGTATATATATATATATATATATACTGGTCAGTGGGTGTGTGAGTGGGTGGGTGGAAGGGTTGAAACATATTGGCCTGTTATACATTAATAAGTACTATAATGACTTAATGATAATAGGAACTGAAGAGATCTGTGTTAGCCACTCATGCTATTTGTGACATCCATACAAATTTAACAGAAGTAAACATCTTTCTATTCTATCTTAAACACGTAATTTTCTATTACAGTTCCCATATATGTTAATCAGATGAAATAATCTCTGTGTAGATTTAAAATATGCCATGCAATATGTCACAAATATTAATATTTTGATTAAATTCTTCAACAAATATATGTCTTAGTGGCTCAGTGGAGAAGTGTCAGATGGATCTGAAGGTCACAATTTCCACGCATATCTGTCCCAAGATTTATGTCTGTAACTTATGACTTCTTTATCTCTTGTAATGCTAGTTAATGTGAAAAATGCTGAGATGCTCCATGGGTTGGGAATCCATGCTAAACTACATGTCCCCATGTAACTTGTTGTGAAAGTTAGTTCAAAGATCAGTGGAAGGTAATAGCATGAGCTTCACCTGATATTTTGACCCACCAACATTTTTGGCAATAAGTAATGATAATTTCTCACTTGAATTACTTTCACTGAATGAAATGAATGAATGCAATGGGGATAAAATGAGTGGAGATAAACAGCTAAATAAATGATCCAACACTCTCAAGGACTGTGTTCAGTGGCACACATTCAGCCGAGCCGGCAAGGCAAAAGCGCGTTACGTGCAGGGAGCATGCAGCGCAGCGGGGCTGGGCCCGCTAGGCGGTCGCTGTGTTTAGGCCTTCTTCTCGGTCTTCTTTGGCAGCAGGATGGCCTGGATGTTGGGCAGGACACCACCCTGTGCGATGGTGACGCCCGACAGTGGTGGGTCACGGCTTTCAACAATGATTCTAGGAACATTTTCACCTTTGTAGACCACGTTCTGGATATATGTAATACAGGCACACCTGAAGATTGAGATTTTGTGATAGCAGCAGTGGCTTACCAAACATCATCCACAGAGGAAATCAGTGCCTCATTTGTCATGGTCCTTGGCATTCAGATGACGCTCTGGAGCCTGTCTGTGCGTACTGTAATTTGACTCCACAGGCAGTAACTGAGCAGAGGTCAGAGGTGAACTCTTTTGCAAAATACTACTGAGAAAATTGAGAGAAGAGATATTTGCAGCTGTCTGCAGAATTATTCTCCTGCTGCTAAAATACAATAAAGGCTGTGAAGACAAGATAAGAGAAATCAGATCTCATACAGAGACTCTGAGACAGTCATTTTCCCTCACTCAATTTACAAATGAAATAGGATAGTTAATGACTAGTTTTGCACAGTACCCTCCAGTACCATTGCTACCCTCTGCCATACACCATATTGTGATTTGCAGAGCATGGATATAGATAGAAATTTAATAACTAGTATAGCTAATTGTTTGCGGAAGATAATCTAACCTGATCAAGAAGACACCGCACCCCATTTTCCATTATGTTGCAACATATAATTCCTTGAATAGCTCTTAATATGATTTGTACCTTATTTCTCACATGAACAGGAACAATCAGAAATCAATTCAGTAATCAACACACTAGTTTTACTATCCTATAAAGCCTAGACACTGCATCATAATGGGAAGAGATGAAAGGGTGTTTGAGAATCAGAGGTTCCTTTTATATTATACTTGCCATTTTGGGGACATGCTATGAAAAGCAGCTTTGGTAAAATATTGAATGACAAAGATGGAGTCATTCAAAATTGGTGAAAGGTTTTAGACTGGTTGTAGATTCTCTATGGGGTCTTACCATCTTAATCATACTTACCAAGTAATGATTGCTGGTTTAGTTGCAGCAGAAATACCACATGATGAAATTTTAAAGAATGTAAGAGATTGTGTTCACGAAGGATACTTCAGTGGGTTGCATCCTGATAGACAAAAAAAACATTTACAATATCATAAAAGACTACCAGCTAGACAATTCAGCACAAGAAAATGATGCAGTCAGTGTGCACCTTCATGTTCAGTAAATAAAACTTCCTGGAAAAGATTCTGCTGTAATGTTTTACAAAGCTCAGTTATCAGAAGATGATATGTTATAGGAACGTGTTTTTATGCTAGTTATGAGGTACCATTTGAATTAAAATGGTATAAACACTTCATTCTAAATAAAGTACTGAGATACATGGCAAAAACCAGTAATACTTTTACACGTAATACACGTTCTAACACATCACAGCAGTATCACATAGTATTATTTAATTGTTGTGGTAAGTTTACAGGTATTCTACTCACACATCAGGAATAGGTGCCTGTATACCAATGCAAGTACAGTAAACATAGGTTGTTGTGCATTTGGCATATTGACCTGTTATTGAGGTGAATAATTACCGAGTAAGATGAAATATACAATGTTGGAGTGTAGTAAAAACATAGTTCTGAAAAATTTTAATTTTGAGGCTGAAAGGAGGCAAATGTCTCAGATTTTGGAAGATTCCTTAATATATTCTGCAGAGGACCAATAACCTTAAGAGTTTGGAAGTTATTTTAGAAATGAATATGCAGGCTGTCCAAACATGTGAGCTTACTGTTGCAGAGTAGTATTATGCCGTAACACTGTCATGTTTTTGGAGTCACTCCATATAATGTTGAAGCTTAGTTGGAATTTGTGTGTGTGTGTGTGTGTGTGTGTGTGTGTGTGTGTGTGTGTGTGTGTGTGTGCATCTTATTTTGTTTGCAGGTGTGTATGTGCAGGTATGTTTCTTCTTGTATAAATGTTAAGTTGAAGGGCAACTAGTGCAAATTTATTCATGTCATCATGACATCCTATGGTATCATCATGGTCCATTCAGGACAGTGGTTAAATATAGATGAAGCTCTGCAAATGATAAAAAAAAATGGTAGCCCTGCAGCTGTCTTCTATCATCAGCCCTGTCATGTGGAATGATGCATTATAGAAGAAAACCCTAGTGCTTTCATAATTGATGCCAAATTTTAGAAATCAAAATGCTCATTTTCTTCTCACAGCATTACACAAACATACAACAAACTCAGTCATAAGTATTTTTGAGTGTTTGGGATCCATCTCAGTACAGATTAAAGAAGACTTCAAAGCAGCTCAGAGGTATGCTTCTATATTTGTTATCACTGGGTTTCATCAACACACAAGGGTTATCTAGATGCTTTGTGAACTCAAGTGGAAATCCTTCTTATGATTATGATGCATTTTTTTCAACATACTACTAAGAATATTTAGAGGAAAGACATAGGCTGCTGACTCAGAATTATTCTCCTGCTGCTAACATACAATTTGCAGAAGGATTATGAAGGCAATATAAGAGAAATCAGTTCCCATAAATAGACACTGAGATAGTAGTTTCCACCCACTCCCATACACCACAGTGTTTGACTTGCAGAGCATGTGTAGATGGAGATGTAGAAACTAGAGTAGTTAAATGTTTGGAGAAGAAGAAGTCAGCTAGTCAAGAAGTCACTGCTCCCCTTTTTCCATTATATTGGAATATGTAATTCCTTGAAGAGTTCTTAACATGTTTCTCTAACTTATTTCTCACATGAACATGAACAATCTCAAAACAATCATCATCCTAGAAAACTCAGTGTCTGTATATGTGTGGATGGATATGTGTGTGTGTGCGAGTGTATACCCGTCCTTTTTTCCCCCTAAGGTAAGTCTTCCCACTCCCGAGATTGGAATGACTCCTTACCCTCTCGCTTAAAACCCACATCCTTTCGTCTTTCCCTCTCCTTCCCTCTTTCCTGATGAGGCAACAGTTTGTTGCGAAAGCTTGAATTTTGTGTGTATGTTTGTGTTTGTTTGTGTGTCTGTCAACCTGCCAGCACTTTCATTTGGTAAGTCACATCATCTTTGTTTTTAGATATATTTTTCCTACGTGGAATGTTTCCCTCTATTATAAACATTACTATTATGTTGTTCAGTTTGATCAATTTAATTAATATTATACTCCATAGACCATTAACAGAATTTTCTCAAATACTTGATAGCTTAGTTCACATGCAATGCATAAGATTGTGTGTGTGTGTGTGTGTGTGTGTGTGTGTGTGTGTGTGTGTGTGTGTGTGTGTGTGTGTGTGTGTGTGTGTGTGTGGGTGGGTGGGGTGGGGGGGAGGGGGAGGCATGGTTCAGTGGAAGGGTGGAGTGGAGGGAGCCTACATGCTGGCATATTATACATTATTATTTATGACAATCACTTAAAGTTAATAGGGAGTGAACACAACTGTGTTTGACATTCATGCCATTTGTGACATACACACAAATTGAACAGAAGTGAACGTCTTTGTCTTGTTCCTACGAATGTAATTTTCAAGTAAAATTCCCATAAATGTTCACCAGATGTAACAAATTTGGTTTAGATTTAAAATTTGCAGTGGAATACGTCACAAAGTATGTTATTTTGGGCAAATTCTTCAATTAAAATTTGTCTGAGTGGGTAAGTGTTGAAGTTTCAGACTACAGATCTGAAGGTCACTGTTTCTGTCACCAATCATTTCCAGGGTTTTTATGTATAATTTATCATTTATTTTACCTCTTGTAGTGTTAGTATTGTGAAAAATGCTAAGTTTGGAGTCCATGCTAAACTGTATGTTCCCTTATAACTAGCTGTGAAAGTCAGTTCAAAGTTAAGAGCAAGTTAACAGCCATAACTGTGCTGAGATAAGAGATGAACCCTGTCAGCAACATTAATTCTAGGGAACAACAATGTCCTGCCAATAAGTTTTTACTCCTGTTGCAACTTCAGCCATTTGAACAGGTTCACATTATGTGCCTCTGGGCAATTGCATTTACTAATTGGTAGGCTGATGCACACATTGAACATAATGTATCATGGGATGTCACCACTTTCAACATAGTGTGTGGAACATTTCCACATCTGTAGGACAGGTTCTAGATGCCTGTGTAGTACAGACACACTTGATGATCAACATTTTGTGAGAGCAGCAGTGGCTTACCAAACACCATCCAGAGAAGAAATAGGGGTTCATGTTGCACCTCATGTATCGCTAAGGAGCATTGGTAAAACCTGATTTCAGTAGGACTAAGATCACATGTACTCTATTCATGCTTTCAGTGACACCATAACATCAGCAAGAATGTTTAGATTGTGCCATGGAACAGTTCACTGGAGACTGAAATAGAACTCTTGTCTTCAGTGATGTGAGGGTAAACTAACTAGTGTCAGCTATTTGGCACAGGTGGTTTCCACCATGCTACTGGCATTTTTCTGGTGAGAAAATAATGTGTATTTTTCAGCAGGACAGTGCATAATTACATAGACCTGTTGCAACACAAGATGCTAGTCAGTGTGTACAATACCTGTTCTGGTCAGTGAGCTCACCATCTGTTGCCAAATGGAAATGTATGGAACATAATGAAGCTGAAACTTACTCGTTCCTCAATGGCAAAAAGGATATTAGGTGTTTCTGAGAAATTCAGTGAATATCATTTGGAAACTTTATCATTGTTTCTATGCAAGAATATTCACCTGTATTTCCATGAGAGGCATATTTACGGGGTATTGGTTGACTGTTTGCGTACTCTTAATTGTAACATGTTCAGCAACTAAAGCTTCCTGGAGAAGATTCTTCTGTAATTTTTTAAGCAGTTCAGTTATTAGATTATTATATATTATAGAAAATTTTTTTATGGTAACTATAATGTACCATTTGAATTAAAATGACATAAACTCTTTATTCCACATAACATTCTCAGAGACAGTACACATGACAAAAATTGATACAACTTTTATTTTATTGCTACTGAAGATAGTCAATGTATCTGTTCTATAGAATGTAGTGGCTTCCTGCCTGAGAACACATTCTAACATATTACAGCAGTATCACACAATATTATTTATTTGGTGTGGTATGTTTAGAAGTATTCCTTCAGACTTCTGCAGTAGCTATCTGTTTTACAATGCTTTTAGCACAGTAAAAATAGGTTGTTGTGCATTTGGCACATTGACCAGGGACTGAGGTGAATCATTATCAAGTAAGGTAAAATACACTCCTGGAAATTGAAATAAGAACACCGTGAATTCATTGTCCCAGGAAGGGGAAACTTTATTGACACATTCCTGGGGTCAGATACATCACATGATCACACTGACAGAACCACAGGCACATAGACACAGGCAACAGAGCATGCACAATGTCGGCACTAGTACAGTGTATATCCACCTTTCGCAGCAATGCAGGCTGCTATTCTCCCATGGAGACGATCGTAGAGATGCTGGATGTAGTCCTGTGGAACGGCTTGCCATGCCATTTCCACCTGGCGCCTCAGTTGGACCAGCGTTCGTGCTGGACGTGCAGACCGCGTGAAACGACGCTTCATCCAGTCCCAAACATGCTCAATGGGGGACAGATCCGGAGATCTTGCTGGCCAGGGTAGTTGACTTACACCTTCTAGAGCACGTTGGGTGGCACGGGATACATGCGGACGTGCATTGTCCTGTTGGAACAGCAAGTTCCCTTGCCGGTCTAGGAATGGTAGAACGATGGGTTCGATGACGGTTTGGATGTACCGTGCACTATTCAGTGTCCCCTCGACGATCACCAGTGGTGTACGGCCAGTGTAGGAGATCGCTCCCCACACCATGATGCCGGGTGTTGGCCCTGTGTGCCTCGGTCGTATGCAGTCCTGATTGTGGCGCTCACCTGCACGGCGCCAAACACGCATACGACCATCATTGGCACCAAGGCAGAAGCGACTCTCATCGCTGAAGACGACACGTCTCCATTCGTCCCTCCATTCACGCCTGTCGCGACACCACTGGAGGCGAGCTGCACGATGTTGGGGCGTGAGCGGAAGACGGCCTAACGGTGTGCGGGACCGTAGCCCAGCTTCATGGAGACGGTTGCGAATGGTCCTCGCCGATACCCCAGGAGCAACAGTGTCCCTAATTTGCTGGGAAGTGGCGGTGCGGTCCCCTACGGCACTGCGTAGGATCCTACAGTCTTGGCGTGCATCCGTGCGTCGCTGCGGTCCGGTCCCAGGTCGACGGGCACGTGCACCTTCCGCCGACCACTGGCGACAACATCGATGTACTGTGGAGACCTCACGCCCCACGTGTTGAGCAATTCGGCGGTACGTCCACCCGGCCTCCCGCATGCCCACTATACGCCCTCGCTCAAAGTCCGTCAACTGCACATACGGTTCACGTCCACGCTGTCGCGGCATGCTACCAGTGTTAAAGACTGCGATGGAGCTCCGTATACCACGGCAAACTGGCTGACACTGACGGCGGCGGTGCACAAATGCTGCGCAGCTAGCGCCATTCGACGGCCAACACCGCGGTTCCTGGTGTGTCCGCTGTGCCGTGCGTGTGATCATTGCTTGTACAGCCCTCTCGCAGTGTCCGGAGCAAGTATGGTGGGTCTGACACACGGGTGTCAATGTGTTCTTTTTTCCATTTCCAGGAGTGTATATACTATGGGAGTGTAGAAAAAAACATAGTTCTTAAAACTTTTAATTTTGAGGCTGATTGGTGGAAATTTTCTCAGTTGTTGGAAGATTCTTAATTTATTCTGCAGAGGACCAATGTCCTTAAGAGTTTGGAAGTTATTTTAGAAATGAATTGCAGGGTGTCCAAATTTGTGAGCTTACTGTTACAGAGCAGTATTATGCCTTAACTTAACACTGACATGGTCGTGCGGTAGCGTTCTCGCTTCCCACGCCCGGGTTCCCGGGTTCGATTCCCGGCGGGGTCAGGGATTTTCTCTGCCTCGTGATGGCTGGGTGTTGTGTGATGTCCTTAGGTTAGTTAGGTTTAAGTAGTTCTAAGTTCTAGGGGACTGATGACCATAGATGTTAAGTCCCATAGTGCTCAGAACCATTTTTTTTTAACACTGACACATATTTGGAGTCACTCCATGTGATGGTGAGGCTCTCTTATTTCTCCTGAAGAGCTAATGATAAATTTGATATATACACTCAGGTCCTACTTGACCTATCACAAGACTTGTTATTGGAGAGTGTTAAAAGACTGGGAAGCATTATCACCTGGCCATGGCAAAAATAATTTGGAGCCATAAAGCAAGTCTCACTATTAAGAAATGAAATGAAATGTCGTGTGACGAGGGCCTCCCGTCGGGTAGACCGCTCGCCTGGTGCAAGTCTTTCGATTTGACGCCACTTGGGCGACTTGCGCGTCGATGGGGATGAAAGACAATCATAAGCTGCATTGAAGCTGACGAACTGCAGGTATTATTCTTTTCAAACCGCTATATAGTTTAATCACTACAGACAGTTCATATGTTGTGACACTCATATAGTTCTGTCAAGCATGCATTTTATATGTGTTTGTTAGCCGGCCGCGGTGGTCTCGCAGTTCTAGGCACGCAGTCCAGAACCGTGCGACTGCTACGGTCGCAGGTTCGAATCCTGCCTCGGGCATGGATGTGTGTGATGTCCTTAGGTTAGTTAGGTTTAAGTAGTTCTAAGTTCTAGGGGACTAATGACCACAGCAGTTGAGTCCCATAGTGCTGAGAACCATTTGAACCATTTATATGTGTTTGTTATCAAAAATGGGTTCCAGTTTTGTTACATTCTATTGTTGCAATTTGTGTGATGCTGGTGTGGGTGTCTTCTTTGTTTGCAGGTGTGTGTGCAGGGGAGTAGTTCTTCCTGAAGGGCAACTGGTGCAAATTTAATCATGTCAGTAGAATGTACTATTGAGACATTATGTTCCCTTCAAGAGACTGGTGAAATGAACATGTAGCTCTGCAGATGATAGCAAAAATGGTAGCACTGCATCCATAATCTGCTACCAGCACTGTGAACTGGAAAGATAAATTCTAAAGCAAAAGCAGTGTGTTTTCATAAATGACGGGAAATGTTGGAAATCACACCGTTATTTTTCTTATGACATCATTAGACAAACATACAGCAAACTCAGTCTTAACTCCTGCTTGAAGCCTTGGGATCCATGCCACGTCAGATTAAAGGAAGACCTAAAAGCAATTCAGAGGTGTGCCTCTAGATTTGTCACAAGTGAGTTTGATCAACAAACGAGTGTTATGGGGATGCTTTGTGAAATCAAATGGGAATATTTGGTGGGACTGTGATACTTTCGTTGCAAAATCCTATTGAGAAAATTTAGAGAATGGATATTTGCAGCTGAGTGAAGAATTATTCTATGGGCAGCAGCACAAAATTTGCATAAGGATTATGAAGACAAGATAAGAGAAATTAGTACTCATACAGAGACTGAGACCGTCATTTTCTCTTGCTCCATTTGGGAGTAAAATAGGAAAGGAAATGTCTAAAAATGCATGGTACCCTCTGGAACCATTGATACCCTCTGCCATACACCATACTATTATGTTCCTAGAGTCGGTCTTAATGAGTAGCTCTGGTAGAAGTTCACAATGGTTCTTTACTCCTTCCAGGAGGATGCATCAAGGCCAAATATTACACAGAAACTATATTCCACTCCTATTGTGAGATGACACAGACACTAACATTCTGTTGTCTGGCTAGTGCCCAAGAGTCGGCCAGAAAATAAACAACCTACATAGATAGCGCTATAAACGACGTTTCAGTTTCGATTATCATCTACTTTGCTGGCACACCCACGAGAGCTATGGAGGGACTACATTGCAGCCAGTGCATGAGGTGTCCAGCTCTTCCTGGCATAATGTGTCCAGTTCTTGGCTATGGGAACTCCTTGTTGAGGTCACTGCGTCTTCTGAAATATCCATTTTTCCAGAAGAGATGTGCTACCCTCTTTACACACATCCCCATCAGACGCATGGCTAGGTGGTATTGCAGTGTCCTCTGTATGACTGATGATGCTCCTCACTTGTGGTATGCCTCCTGGTGATTTGCCAGTAACTTAGGCGTCCGGCCATGTCACGGCCGCGTGTATGATCAGCGCCATTCCTTGCCTATGCAGTGTAGTTGTTTTGCAGGTTGCAGATGGCGCCACTTGGCACCATAGCAATGCCTTCCCCTTCCAATGCGTTGAGGCGCTGAAAGGTCCCAGTAGCCTCGGTGAAGTAGGAGTTGCTGCCAGGCTGGGTGGAGATGTAAGGGTTGACATCCATTCGAGTTGGATGGAAGGTGTGTTGACCTGCAGCATGCATTGGAGGGTCCTGAGCTGGTTTATCAACTGAGGAAGCTATGCCTGCCTTTTCATGGAAATCTGGAACACAGAAACGCATTAAGTAATCTGTTGGTGGGTCTGGTCCATGACATGCCCAGACTTGCTTGAGATGCTAGCAGCAGCGACCTCCCAGAAGCACTTGGACTTAGACCATCACCCGACCGAGTGATTGGAGAATGATGGCAGGCTGCCACAGTGGATAGCCGCAACCGTAGGTCCGCTCCAATTCTGGATCCTGTGGAGAAAAATATTGTCGTCAATTAGCTGGTGGTGGTGAGGGGCTGGTATGGGGGTACATCAAAGAAAGCTGTGCTCAATGTTGCCAGCCATACAACTTCTCCACCAGTGAGGATCCATCCTGAGTTGATGCTCAGTATGATGAGAGGAAAAGTGTCAAGGCATCTTCAATGGAGTGTTGAGACTTGAAGGTTCACGCTAACTGCTCAGCCATACCATTGGAGGCAGTGTGAATCGGTGCCATGTGGGGCAGCGTGATGCCATTTGAGGAACAGCAGGCCTGGAACTCACCTGATGTAAATTGGGTTTCATGTCGCAAACCAATGTTCCTCATAAACCTTTCAGGGGCGAATAACTGTGCCAAGACCTGTATGGTGCTTGCAGAGGTGGTAGATTGCATGCAGAACACAAACAGAAACCCATTGCCTGAAGGAGATGAGCACACAAGGCGTGCCCCATGGAGCCGTGTAGTAACACAACCTCATGTAGGGAGGAAAGTTCCTGTTGCCTGGTCCAGTAGGCTCGGAGATCACGGTGCAAGAGCTGTTTCCTGCCCATGGGCCATCCCTGTGTAGTATATTTCAGAACCAGCTCGATAGCTGGGTCATTTGCCATAGGCTGTGCCACTAGGTACGTATCGATGGGGAGGCAGGACATGACATCTGTGTCTTCCTCACTCAAATGTCAGCAAACTTTGGGATCCTCACTGAACTCACTATCCACACCAACAGTCAGACACGAGAGGAGGTCCGCATTGGCAATGGCAGCAGAAGAGCGATATTGGACGTCATATTTGTATTTGGAGGGGAACAGGGCCAACCACTGCAGCCAATGTGCTGTGAGGGTTGGAATTACCATTGAGGATTTCCAAATGGACAGAAGGGGCTTGTGGTTCATCAGAAGTGTGAACAGTCTGCCACAGATGTAATAATGGGAACGTTTAATTACAAAAATGATGGCTAAAGCCTGTTTTCAATCTGGCTGTAATATTGTGATTGTTGACATGCGAGAATTTTCTATTATTGGCTATTGATTGGGTATCTGTTATTGTAACCTGAGCTTCCTGTGGTCTGGGTTTGTTAACAGTGATAAGATATATGTGAAATCACTTGTCAATAAAACTGCCTTGTAGTTAAGGGTGTAGCTTTCCTTTCCATCAGATGAAATGATGTTAGTAAAATCGGTTTAGAAATACTGAACCTGTAAAGCAATGATATGTTTTGACAGTGTTAACTTATTTTTATAGTGTTTTAACTATGCATATTACTATCATAATATTTTGATGGGCTACTTATGACAAATTATGATGGAGTATGTAACTCCTTGAAGATCTCTCAATACAATTTCTGCTTCTCTGTGTGGTCTTACCATCTCACCCATACTTATACAACAATGCTTGCTGGTTTAATTGCCGCAGGAATACCATAAGTGGAAATTTTAAAGAAAGTAAGAAAGTGTGTTCATGAAGGACACTTCAGCACATTGCATCCTCTTAGGCAGAAAACATATTTATAATATGAAAAAATAGTATGAGCCAGACAATTCAGAACAAGAAAATGATGCAGTCAGTGTGCACGTTTGAGTTCAGCAACAAAAGCTTCATAAAGAAAATTCTTCCACAAATTTTTACAAAACTCTGTAATTAGGAGGTGATATGTTACTGGAAAGTGTTATTATTGTAGTAATGATGTGCCATTTTAATTACAATGGCATAAACTCTTCATTCCACATTAAATACCGAGAGCCAGTACACATGGCAAAAATCAGCAGGACTTTTATTTTATGATTCTGAAGACAGTCAATGTATCTGTTGTAGGGTGCTTAGTGGCTTCCTTCCTGAGAACACATCTACATATACATGGATGCTCTGCAAGTCACACTTAAGCGCCTGGCAGAGGGTACATTGAACTACCTTCACAATAATTCTCTATTATTCCACTCTCTAACAGCGTGCGGAAAAAACGAACACCTGTACCTTTCCGTGCGAGCTCTGATTTCCCTTGTTTTATCATGTTCATCGTTCCTCCCTATGTAGGTCTGCGTCAGGAAAATATCTTCGCATTCGGAGGAAAAATTTGGTGATTGAAATTTCGTGAGAAGATTCTGCAGCAACGAAAAACGCCTTTGTTTTAATAGTGATCACCGCAAACCCTGTACCATGTCCGTCACACTCTCTCCCCTATATCGCGATAATACAAAATGTGCCGCTCTTCGTTGAGCTTCCTTGATGTACTTCGTTAATCCTATGTGGTAAGGATCCTAGACCGCGCAGCAGTACTCAAAAAGAGGACGGGCAAGCATAGTGTAGGCAGTCTCTTTAGTAGATCTGTTACATTTTCTAAGTGCTCTGCCAACAAAACGCAGTCTTTGGTTTGTCTTCGTACAACATTCTCTACACATTCTTTCCAATTTAAATTGTTCGTAACTCTAATTCCTAGGAATTTAGTTAAATTTACAGCCTTTAAATTAGACTGATTTATCGTGTAACCGAAGTTCAATGGGTTCCTTTTAGCGCTCATGTGGATGACCTCACAATTTTCATTATTTAGGATCAATTGTCAATTTTTGCACCATTCAGATACCTTTTCTAAATCGTTTTGCAATTTGTTTTGATCTTCTGACGCGTTTACTAGACGATAAACGACAGCATCACCTGCAAACAACCTAAGACGGCTGTTAAGATTGTATTCTAAATCGTATATGTAGATAACGAACAATAGAGGGCCTAAACACTACCGTGGGTAACGCCAGAAATCACTTCTGTTTTACTCTATGACTTTCCGTCAATTGCTACGAACTATTACCTCTCTGACAGGAAATCACGAATCCAGTCACACAAATGAGATGATATTCCATAAGCACGCAATTTCACTACAAGCCTCTTGTGTGATACAGATTCAAAACCCTTTTGGAAACCTAGAAATACAGAATCAATTTGAAATCCCTTGTCAATAGCACTCAACACTTTGTATGTGTAAAGAGCTAGTTGTGTTTCACAACAATGATGTTTGATAAATCATTGTTGCCTGTGTGCCAGTAGACCGAATTTGGAAGTTATTTCAGAAAAGAATATGCATTGTGTTCAAATATGTGAGCTTGCTGTTGCAGAGCAGTATTGGGCCTTAATACTGACCCACATTCAGAGGCATTCTACATAATGGTAAAGCTTTGTTGTTTCTCCTGAAAAGCTAATGATAGACTTGATACATGCACTCAGGTCCTGTTTGACCTAGTACAGGACTTGTCATTTGAGATTGTTAAGACTAACGAGGGAACGGTCCAATAAGACATGTCAAAACCTACCCTGAAATTTTTTACACGGGAAGAAGACAACGAAAGAAATGCACCGTTAAAATTTTAACTGCTAAGAGGCACTGCAAGTATTTAAAAAAATAGCTGAAAATTGCCAAATTCGTAACGTGCCAGGCGGCGATAGAAATGTACACCCCTACTGGCGCTATAGCAACTGCACGCGAGCGCGCGCGCGCGCGGGCGCGCGCGCGCGCGCGTGTGCGCTCGCGCGCCCACACACACACACACACACACACACACACACACACACACACACAGAGATGAGGTCGGCGGTACATTTATTAATAGGAAACACGACACAACGTGAGCGTTATTTGCAAAGAACGTTTCAGGTTACTGTTCGTTGATAGTTTCCCTGACACTACAGTACACAGTTACTATTCTCTCGAATTAACTACTCAAGTAACATCTATTACAAATTATCAGTTGCTTTTTGCTGTATGGGTAAGTACTGACAATACAGATAAAACTGAATTAATATTTACTGTGATTTCGTAAGGCGTGCCTGCTAATAGTACCTTTTTTTTCTTCCATTTTCACAGTAAGGTGGAATCCAATTAACGTTCTCAATTTAGCGAAGAACGTGGTTTCCAGCCCAAATCACCTACGTCTCCTGATGACGTACATATGTGTCATTTGTTAGTTGAATTCCTTGACAGTCATTCGAATGATATCGACATTTCGTTTGAAATTGCGGATGCGTTAGAAGAAATAGGAAATAAATGTGACGATTCCATGAAGCGTGGTGCGGACGACGTCAGAAAAAAAAGAACACGTACTGCAACAGCTTTCATCGACAAAGAAAGCGAAGTGAAATATTGGTTAAGCGAAGGAGGGAAGAAACGCTTGAAGTTACACAGTGTGCAAAGGCGTTGTCGTTTCGTAAAATAGGAGCGTGAACTGTACAAATGGAAGAATGAATTCCATGAATTAAGAAATATGCGCCAAACGGAAACCCGAAACCATCTGAATGTGTTCGAAAGATTTAGAACTGCTCGTGAGACGCTATGCATTGTTACCGATGGAGATCTACGAGACTGGGCCCTCTGAATTGCACCTGAGATGAACATTGCTTATTTCCAGGCTTCCTCGACCTGACTACGCAGGTTCCAGAAATCATACAGAATAGTAAGTCGCAAAATTACCAAATTTACGTCACGTAAACGTGTAGAGCAGCTGCCAGTGATAGACAACGCTATTGAGAAATTCATAGGTGACGTAAAGGCGAAACTTGCTGTTATCCCCGCAACTGCTGTTTATAACGCAGATCAGTCTGTTTATAACGCTGATCAGTCAGGTTTCGTGAAAGAACTGCGTGCACATCGCACTTTATCATTTCGGGGTGAGAAAAAAAAAAAGACGGAGTCGGTTGCCCAGTCAAGGAATGCATTGACACGTTCATATAAGATAATTCCAGAGATACGTATGAGTGGTTTACTGTTTCCACAGCAGTATATCTGTCTTCAACAACCGCAAGGCAAATTAGGACCAAAAATAAAAAAAAGGACTGTTAGTTGCACCAATCTTGTAGTCGGCGTATCAAAATCTGGAAAAATGGTAAAGAATAATTTTCAACATTTCGTTCGAAAGGTATTCCTACCAGCTGCCGAAACTAATTCATTGCTTTTGTTGGAGTCTTGGTCTGTTTTTGTGGAGGACGACGAAAAATCTATAAATGAAATGTGGATTCAGCCTGGAACTACTAGTGCGATTCAACCTCTCGATAAATAATTTTTTCGACAGTGGAAAGCATTTTTCAGGAAATTATCAAACAACAACTTTCGGATACTTCTCTCTCATTTCAGGTTTATCAGCAGATCAGCATTCTTAAGCTCCAGTCATTTGTGCGTTACCAGTTTTCTTAGCCATACTTTACGAATTTGATGAAGTAAGCCTGCTATGCAGCGCAAAATGCAGAACAACGGCTGGGACCATTTCTGATTCCATCGCAGTTCTGTCTAAATATAACTGCAGGTTACCGCGAAGTGCCTGACTGCATATATTTTTCATTTGTACGGTGTGCCTGGTGCAAGAAAAATGTTTGTTTTTGTCATTCAATAGACACTTCTCATTTTTGTGACGATTACAGGAAACAAACAGAGAATTGCTCCATTAAGTTTCGGGAATGCAGCCGCATGTATTCTGCTTCTTCTTCTAATATTTCGGCTGTATACCTTTCAGCCATCTTCAGAGAGAGCCGTACGACTGACGCTCCAGCGCTCGCTCCATCCTTTTAAACTCGCGGACCGCGCCACTGCGCATGCGGCCACAGATAAACAAGGCGCCAGTGATGTTGATTGGCGGCAAAGACGTACAATATGCATGAGTTACGTCTGTGACTGCGAATTCGATCCATGCTGGGAGGTCGATATATTACTGGGAGCTGAACTGTAGCGACGTCTTTGTAAGTTCAATATTGCAAGTGCCGGATTCCATGATTTATCTAATGTGAAACCGCTGTCTCTATTAATTAAATTCTTTGTCAAGCGGATTTCAATGGCCTCTTTTACTACGGAGTCCCAGAAAGATGAAACAGAAGCAAGAATTTCGACATTTTCATATACCATAGAGTGACCAGAATCAATACAATGCTCTGCCACAGCCGATTTACTGGGTTGTAAGAGCCGAGTGTACCTGCGATGTTCCGTACACCTCTCTTGGACTGTACGATTCGTTTGTCCGATGTATGAAAGGCCACATTCACATGGTATCTTGTAAACTCCAGGCTTGCGGAGTAGTAAGTCATCTTTAACGGAACCCAGGAGTGCAGCCGTCTTCGCCGGTGGACGAAAAATCACTTTTACTTTATGTTTAGTGAGGATCCGTCCTATTTTGGATGAAAGGCTTCCCACATATGGCAGGAAAGCCATGGATTTAAATGTTTCCTCATCTTCTGCATTCCTTATGGACACCTTAGGTTTTGTTTGTAGTGCCTTACGTATCTGTTGTGGAGAATACCCGTTGTCCTCAAAAACTCTCTTTAGATGTAAAAGTTCGCCTTTTAAACTACTTTCATCAGATATGACGTGTGCTCGGTGTACCAAAGTTCTTAGAACACTACTCGTCTGCGAAGGATGGTGACAGCTATTTGCATGTAAATATAAGTCCGTATGGGTCGGTTTCCGATATACTGCATGACCCAAAGTGCCATCTTCTTTGCGCCGAACCAAGACATCCAAAAATGGAAGACATCCCTCCTTTTCCACTTCCATTGTGAACTGAATTTGTCCATGGATGGAATTCAGATGGTTTAAGAAGTCCTGCAATTTGTCCTCGCCATGGGGCCACACTACAAAGGTATCATCAACGTACCTCCAAAAAACTGTAGGCTTCAAACTAGCAGACTCCAGGGCCTTCTCCTCGAAGTCCTCCATAAATAAATTGGCCACCAAGGGTGACAAAGGACTACCCATGGCAACACCGTCAGTCTGTTCAAAAAAGTCGTTATTAAATAAAAAGTATGTGGAGGTCATCACATGGTGAAACAAAGCTAAAATCTCCTTATCAAAAGTTTTGTCGACAAGCGCACTTCCTCCGGCAGTGCCCCAACCTTCAATCCCCTCCCTCCTGTAATACCTGCAGCCTCCCCCACCCTACCTACTCCAAAAAGTGTAAAGCCCGACCCCCTCCCACCACCCCTGAACTCACCGTACCTGTCCGTCCCCTGGACGCCCCCACCCCTCCTGGCAATTCCCTTCGTCCCCCCCCCCACTGCTGAGGACATCATCAGGTTCCTCACTATTGTCCTCCAAAACGTCCATCCCTTTCAGCGCCCCCACACCCTCCAACAGATCTCCCTCGCCGCCCGTTCCATCTTCCACCTTAAAATGTACGCCACCTATTCCCATAACCAGGCCCATTTCACCTTCTCCCGCCTTGACACCCTCGTCTAAATCCTTATCATGGCGCGACAGCATCGTATCCTGTTCAACAATATCCGCTCTCTTCCCGCCAACAAGAACCTCTTCCTGCACACCCTTGCTACCCACCGTGTGGATGCTTTCCTCCTCAATGAAACCTTCCTCCAACCCCACCACTCCATCCACACCTCCCCCTATCTCCTCCACCGATCCGATAATCCCCTCCCAGTTGCGCGTGGCGGAGTTGCCATTGGCCACCACTGCCAGATCCCCGTTCGGCTCCAACCTCTCCTTCCCGACCCCACCGAACACCTGATCCTTAGTCTCTTCTTCCCCGGCCTTACCGTTACCTGTGCCACCATCTATGTCCGCCCCAACGCCCCTCTTCCTTTCGACTTCCTCTCCCACATCGACCGTACCTTCTCCTCCTATGTGATCGCCGCCGACCTTAACATCCATAGTCGCTCCGCTGCCCAGTTATGGCGGTGGCATCGGTTCCTCTCCTCCCTTCAAGGCGACCTCATCCCCATCCCCCAGCACACCCGCCCCGAATCCAATTCCACTCCCGATGTTATTCTCTCCTCCCCCAACCTCGTTGGTCGCATTACGGTGGATGTCCTGGAGCCTATTGGTAGTGACCATCTCCCTGTCCTCCTCACCGTTTCAGACGGTCGTCGCCCCCGCCCCGACCCTCGTCATGACCCTCCCCCCAAGTACATCCATGACTATTCCCGTGCCAACTGGAATGCCTACCGGGATACCCTCTCCACTCAGGTCGACAGCCACCCTCTCGCCTACCGCCGTCCCGATGATGTCTCCCATGCCGCCTCCTTTCTCCAGCAGACCTTGTCTGAGGCCGTGGAGGCCCACGTCCCTACTGTTGCCATCCACCCCCACCGTCCTACCTTGCCGCCACAGGCCGTCCTCCTCCTCCGTGAATCCCGTCGTCTCTACCGTGCCTTCCTCCGCACGCGTGACCCGGACACCCTACGACGCCACCGGCAACTACAGCGACACATTCGAAATTTGCTCGCGGCTAAGAAACGCCGGGACTGGCGACAGACATGCACCCGTTTAAATGCTACCCTCCCTAGAAACTCGTCCAAGTTCTGGACCGCCTTCCGTCGCCTTACTGGAACTAAGCCCTCCCCCTACTATCCTCTTCTCCACGATGACCACCCCTTCCCTGACGCCCTTAGTAAGGCCAACCACTTTGCCTCCTACCTGTCCAATGTGTTTTCCATCCCTGATGATCCTCGGTTCGATTACTCCCTCTTCCCAGATATCCGCGATCGAACTGACACCTCTGTCCCTCCCCTCGCTCCTGGTTTCCAGTACTTGGACAACATTCCACACACGGAACTTAATGCCCCCATCACTACACAGGATCTCATTACTACACTCCGCACCAAACGCAACACCGCTCCTGGTCACGATCGTGTCACCTACCGTCACCTTCGTGAAGCTCCTGTCTCTTTCCTCTCCACCCTGGCCAGGCTCTACAATGTAGTCCTGTCCACTGGTTACTACCCCGACCTGTGGAAAACCTCTCGTATCCTCATGTTCCTCAAACCTGGCAAACCGCCGTCCGCCGTCTCCTCCTACCGTCCCATCAGCCTTACCTCGGTCTTCAGCAAGGTCCTGGAATCTATCCTCACCCGCCGCATCCACCAGCATCTCCGCCAGCACCGCCTCCTCCCCGTTACCCAGTGTGGCTTTCGGCCGTCCTTCTCTTCCGACGATCTTCTCCTTCACCTCACTCATCTTCTTTCCGAACAGCTCAATTCCCGTCGCTCCGCAATCTTCCTCTCTCTTGACCTCGAACGCGCATATGACCGCGTATGGCATTCCGGTCTCCTCTTCAAGCTCCAAACCTTCGCCCTTCCCATTAACTACGTTCGTCTGATCGGTTCCTTTCTCTCCCGCCGTCCTTCCCATGTCACCATCCATAACGCCGATTCCTACACCTTCTTCCCCTCCGCCGGTGTGCCCCAAGGTTCCGTCCTCTCCCCCCTTCTGTACTTGTTGTACACGGCGGACATGCCGCCGCCGCCACCCCCCGTCCACCTTCTCCAGTTTGCCGATGACACCGCCTTCCTTGCCCTTGCCCCCACCCTGCAACGCTCCCAACACCTTCTCCAATCCCATCTTGACCGGTTCACCGCTTGGTGCGACCAGTGGTTGCTCACGGTCAATCCTTCCAAAACCCAGGCGATCATTGTAGGCAAAACCACCCCTTCCTTCCGCCTCCTTGATTTCTATCTCACCGTTTATGGCCGTCCCATCGCTCTCACCCCCACCCTTAAGTACCTTGGCGTCACCCTCGACCGTCGCCTCTCCTGGACTCCCCATCTCCAGACAATCCAAGCCAAGGCACGTTCCCGACTCCGTCTCCTCAAGCTCCTTTCCGGCCGTACGTGGGGTCTGGACCCCTCCACCATCCTCCACACCTATAAGTCCCTCATCCGCCCTATCCTCTGTTACGCCCATCCCGCCTGGATCTCCGCCCCCCCTTCCTTTTATAAATCCCTCCAAATCCTTGAACGCCATGCTCTCCGCCTTGCCTATCGCATCCGTCTCCCCTCCCCCACGCGGATCCTGTATGATCTTATCCCCTTCCCCCACCTCCTCCTCTTCCTCGAACGAATACGCATCCTCTACACCTCCCGTAAACTCGATCCTCCTCACCCGCTCGTCTCCCCGATCCTCTCCCACCCCCGCCCGCTGCCGCGCCTGTACTCCCATGTCCCACCCGGTCTCCATCTCTCCACCCTCCTTACCCTCTCCCAAGGTGGCTTCCGCCAGCTCCCCCTCCCTGATGATGTCCTCCTCCCCTCCATCAACCCCTCCTACCAACTTTGATCCTTCCACCCTCCTCCTGTGCATGCTCCTCAGGGCACCCTCCCTCCCTTCTCTCCCTTTTTCCCTCCCCCCTCCTTTTCTCTCCCCTCCTCCCCCGGGCCTCCCCTCCCCTGTCCCTCTCCCTCCTGCCCCCGTCTCCTCCGCCATTGGCGTCCTTTTCTCCCTTCTCCCCCACCTCACCCCCGTTCCCCTCTTGGCAGGTCCCCGGACTCGCACACGCTACGTGGACTTTCGCGCGCCGGAGATCGCCGCCATCAGTGTCTTGTGTGTGCCGTCGTGTTTAGTGTTCAGTGTTCACCGTCACACTCCATTGTTCACCAGTGCCATCGTCTTCTTCAGTGTTTGTGCGTCGTCTCAACAGTTTGCAGTGTGGTTTATCGTCGAGTGTGAACGGCTCCGTGTTTGTCTCTCTGTGTCTCCTGTTTTATCGCCCACCATTTTGTGACTTTTATGTTTTTCTCCTGTTTTTTATGCTTATGTCTTCTTTGGCTGAAGAGCAGCGTAGTGTGCTGCTGCCAGCCTGCCTATTGTATAGGTTTTAAAATGACAATAAAGTAAAAAAAAAAAAAAAAAAAGAAAGAAAGAAAAAAAAAAGCTGGAGCGTCAGTCGTACGGCTCTCTCTGAAGATGGCTGAAAGGTATACAGCCGAAATATTAGAAGAAGAAGCAGAATACATGCGGCTGCATTCCCGAAACTTAATGGAGCAGTCATTGCGCCGCGAAAACCTGAAGATTCACAAACAGAGAATTGTTTCACTAATAGTCACATGTACAACATTAAAACATTATTATAAGGAATGGCTATAGGAATTGTTATAAAATGTAGTACTGCAAGACACATTTCATTTCAACAAATTATATGTCCTCATTGATGGAAGTCGTCTGTGACATCAAACACTGCTATGATTTTATTTCCTCTGCTAGCCACTTTTTATCAGAATTACATGTGCAAGAATTGAACTATTGATTCAAAAAAAGTTTGTATAGTTTAAGCCAGGTTTTCACTGGAGCGAACAAGCAAAAGAGAATTCTGTCTGGTGCACCCGATAGGCCTTTTGCAGGTCTTTCAGTTGGACGTCACTGGAGCTTCTTACATGTCCCTAACCTTCCGCAGTTACATAATCGGAAAATGGAGACCTGCAATTTAACGTGGAATCTAAACCACATGTCTCTCGTGGCCACTCCAACATCTGTGAGAAGTGGTGATCGGTTAAAAAACATAGTGAAGAAGTTGTGGTCTGAACGGGATTTGAACTCCCGTTCTTTGGATCACGAAGCACGCTCTTTGCCAATAGACCATTTTTGTTTCAGAAAAAAAAGAATATGTCGATTAGACCTTACAGGCGTTGTGGAAACGCTAGCTGTGTCAACTCGTTATAAATTTCGCCTCAATGGTAATGAGAAGCCGGGGAAACATTGCAGCCGACATATAAGGAAAATTTTGGACCAGTGTTAAGGGTCCGCAGCTCGTGGTCGTGCGGTAGCGTTCTCGCTTCCCCCGCCCGGGTTCCTGGGTTCGATTCCCGGCGGGATCAGGAATTTTCTCTGCCTCGTGATGACTGGGTGGTGTGTGATGTCGTTAGGTTTAAGTAGTTCTACGTTCTAGGGGACTGATGACCATAGATGTTAAGTCCCATAGTGCTCAGAGCCATTTCAACCATTTTGAACCAGAGTTAAGGGGAGATGAAGATGTAATTCCGTGTAAAGTGCACGATCTCCACGCTTCCGCACAAATTGAGACAAGCCCGCCTGAGTGGCCGTGCGGTTCTAGGCGCTAAAGTCTGGAGCCGAGCGACCGCTACGGTCGCAGGTTCGAATCCTGCCTCGGGCATGGGTGTGTGTGATGTCCTTAGGTTAGTTAGGTTTAATTAGTTCTAAGTTCTAGGCGACTGATGACCTCAGAAGTTAAGTCGCATAGTGCTCAGAGCCATTTGAACCATTTTTAAGACACTTAAATTCTTCCTTTCTGCGCCATTTTGCATACTCCGTCAAGAACAGTGCGCTCGCCATGCAAAATAATTCTCACTGAATAGCAAAGTTTCGCATTGTGGCTTTAACAAGATAGAGTTGTATCCTGTATCCCGATAACACAGCGTTCATAGGCAGTGTTCGCTACCTCGTGTTCTCTTCTGTTCCCTCTAGTATAAACGATTCTATCCATATACAGGCTCAAATAACTCTACCCAATGCTCAACAGGGAAGTACATTGAATAGGAGGGTATATATGACACTGATTAGACGTCTCATGACTTACGCAGCTCCCGTCTGGGGATACGCAGCTCCTACACACCTGCGCCGCCAGCAGATCATACAGAACAGAAGTGTTACGCATCACTAGCAACGCTCCATGCTACACATGCATTGTGGATCTTCACAGTGAATACCACCTTGAAACGATCAAGGAAGTATTCAAAAAACACGCTACTCGACTATACAGAAACTCGAGACACTCGTACAATCCTTTCATCCTTACTCTGAGAAACTATGATCACAACCATAGGTGGAAGCATAAGCGGCCAAAGACACTACTAGCTAGGGCATAACCACCTATGGCAAGCTAACATACACCCACAAGCGATAAACGTCGGCAAGCCCCTGCATATCAATAACGTCGACTGGATATACCAGCTGCTATTAAAGCCGACCAACAGGCTACAGCTGGAAAACCGACAAGTTCGCACACTGATGCACAAACAAATCGCTAACACCATCCTACACTGTGAATCTCATATATGACCTATCGCACACAAAACGATGATGAACCTGTTCAGATATGCTGACGCTGACCGAGAGATGAACACCGGCACCCAGCGGCAGCCGCCGAGTAACAGCACCGCACAACGTCAAATGATACCCACTACTAACAAAGCCTACCCTACCTGTCGCAGGCAGCAAGAAAACCACTACTGCTCTTACAACCCGACCCAACTATCGCAGAGGTTCTTTTTTTCCCTTGGCTCTTGCCTTGGCACTTTTTTCCCCCTCTGCCTTTCAAACCGCTACCCTTCGTTCAACTTTCGACCCAATCTATCTCCAGATGAGCGCGTATTAATGGTTAACGTTAACCAGACGTACGCAAACATCGCAGTATCCACATCCTGCGAGACCTCACTCTAGTTAAAACTAACCCTTTTGCAGAGATGGCAATAGATTTTCTTTGTTGGCCATCATTCCGGTGTAGGTGTGGATGGACTCCACCTCTTATTTACAAGCGAATGATAGCGAATTTTCTGCAAATGCTCATTCACACGTGTTCGCTTCCATTCGCTCCATTGTAAACCAGGCCTTAGGTGCTTAAAATTGGTGTCTGTGAACTCCGGATAATTCCGCTACGCGACGCCGCGTGAGTGATTCGCCGAGTCGCGCTAGGCTGGCAGGGCTGTACAAACCGCTGTTATTGGCAAAAATGAGTAACGTCAACATTTTTTACAAAATACTTGCAGTGCCCCTTAGCAGCCAAAATTTTGGCATTGCATTTCTTTCGTTGTGTTCTTCCTGTGTAAAAAATTTCAGGTTAGGTTTAGACATGTCTTATTGGACCATTCCCTTGTAAGTTGGTAAGCATTACCACGCATGGAGCCGTAAAGCTGTTCTCCGTATTTAGAAGAAAACTATACTCTGCACTGAAGGTGAAATGAGCGTTTGGCGTCATGGGCCGGGACGACCTGCGCGCCGGATGGGGATGAAATGATGATAAAGACAACACAACAGCCAGTCCCTGAGCGGAGAAAATCCCCAACCCAGCCGGGAATCGAACTTGGGCCCATAGGATGGCAATCCGTCACGCTGACCAATTAGCTATCAGGGCGGACTAAACTGAAGGTGACAAATGGCAAGTGCTGTTCCCTTGAAATTGTCTCCTTTATACATGATCACTACAGGCAGTACATGTGAAATGAAACTTTTTAAGTTCTGTCCATCATGCACAATATATGTACATGAAACGCAGTTTCAGCTCTTACTTTCTATTATTGCAGTTTGTGTGACTTTGTTTTCAGGTGCATTTCTTCCTGTATCGATTTTATGTTCAAGGGCAACATGTGCAAATTTATTCATGCCGTTACGATGTAATACGCAGACATCGTGGTCCCTTCAAGATAGGGGTTAAATAAAGACGAAGCTCTGCAATTGATAACAAAAATGGTAGCACTGCATCAATCATCTGTCATCACCACTGTGAACTGGCAAGATAAATTATACAACAAAAGCACTGTGTTTTCGTTCAAATGGCTCTGAGCACTATGGGACTAAACATCTATGGTCATCAGTCCCCTAGAACTTAGAACTACTTAAACCTAACTAACCTAAGGACATCACACAACACCCAGCCATCACGAGGCAGAGAAAATCCCTGACCCCGCCGGGAATCGAACCCGGGAACCCGAGCGTGGGAAGCGAGAACGCTACCGCACGACCACGAGATGCGGGCTAGTGTGTTTTCGTAAACGATGGTAAATGTTAGAACCAGTATACTCCTTTTCTTATGACTCATTTGGTAAACATGCAGTAAACTCAGTCTTAATTACTGCTTCAGTGTTTGGGATACATGCCAGGTCAGATTAAAGGAAGACCTCAAAGCAGTTCAGGGGTGTGCTTCTAGATTTGTTACCAGTAGGTTTGGTCAACGCACGAGTGTTGTGGAGATGCTTTGTGGACTCAAATGGCAATCCGTGGTTGGATTGCGATGCTCTTTTAGTAAACCGCTATAGAGAAAATTTAGAAAAGAGATGTGTGCAGTTCACTGCAGAATGATGCTACTGCCGTAAACATAAGGATTATGAAGATAAAATAGGAGTAATTAGTTCTCATACAGGGACACTGAGACTGTCATTTTCCCCTCACTCCATTTCCGAGTGGAGTGGTACACTCTGGTTCATTGGCATCCTCTGCCATACACCATACTGAGACTTTCAGAGCATGTGTCCAGATGTTGATGTAGAAACTAGTGTATCTATTTCTTTAAAGAAGAAGAACTCTCTTGGTCAGCAAGCCTTTCTCCCCATTTTCCAGTTACTAAGCCAAAGTGTTTAGCAAACAAGAAGTACAAGGAGCAGAGAGTATTCCACTCACTAAAAAAATCAAGCACTGAAAAGGAATAATTCATCATTATCCTAAGAAATTGTGGCCACTGAGGAAGGACTCATGTACAGTAAATATGTTAGCACAGGTAATGACCATGCCTTTGTATCAGTTAAAGCACTAGAGGGAAATTCTGTATGCTTCTAAGCCTTATGAAGGAATAATCCTAATTTGTACCTCTCTGGCCGGCCGGGGTGGCCGAGCGGTTCTAGGCCCTACAGTCTGGAACCGCGCGACCCCTACGGTCGCAGGTTCGAATTCTGCCTCGGGCATGGATGTGTGTAATGACCTAACGTTAGTTAGGTTTAAGTAGTTTTAAGTTCTAGGGGACTGATGACCTTGTAAGTTAAGTCCCATAGTGCTCAGAGCCATTTTTTTGTACCTCTCTGTGTCAGAGGATGGATCCACAGAAAGGGACCAAGTGAATGTCAGGACAAATGTTACCCCAACCTTTGGTTTGGGCAGAGCTTCTGATTAAATAAGGGTAAGAAATTGCCCTTGAAAGCAAAAGATTAGATCTAGGCTGAATACAAATAAATTGTTCTAAGACATTGGACCCATATTTGTGAGCTATAGGGTTGTAATCCTTACGTGGACATCTTCATTTAGGTTTTCTGGAGTTTTCTAAATTACTCAGTTTAAAGATCAGGACAATTGTTGTAAGAAATTAATGAAAAATGTTAAATTGTGCTGTTAAAGCAGTTTGTTCTATTAATAAGTATTGTCTACTTTCTTTTACTTCATTTGTCACTATAATCTTTATATTCATGGTACTTGTGAATGAACAATAAGAGGTTCTTCTGATTCCGCTTCTCTTCTTCTATTTATGTGTTTTCCTTACTGTGTTAATACAGTCTGCACATGATTGTCCGCATTGATAAGAAATTTTTATGTTGTATATTGATTTGACTTTATCAATGAAACATTACCATTCCCTTCTTTGGTTAGCCCAAGACTATTTGCAGAATTTTCTCAAATATGTGATAACTTAGTCCACAAGTGATGTGTAAGATAGATTGTGTGTGTGTGTTTGTGACTTTGTGGAAGGATGGAAAGGTGTGTCACTACTTTCAACTGTGGTCTGTGGAACATTTCCACATCTGTACACCAGGTCCTGGGCATATGTGTAGTACAGACACGCATCAAGTTCGACATTTTGTGAAGTTATCAGTGGCTTACCAAGCGTTATCCGTAAAAGAAATCGGGACACATTTTGCATCTGATATATCACCAAGGAGCGTTGGGAATATCTACTTTCAGTAGTATTCGGATCGCATGTGCCACTATTCAGGCTACCAGTAACACCATGACATCACCAAGAATGACTACTCTGGTGTCATGAAAGAGCTGACTGGAGAGTTGAATAGTACTCTGCAGTCTTCAGTGATACGATTGTAAAGCAACTCGTGCCAGCTACATTGCAATGTGTTTTTTTTCTGCAGGACAGTGCATATCTACAAAGAACTGTTTCGACGCAAGATGCTGTGCAGAGCGGGGAATAACAGTCATGGCCAACGTGATCACTGTCTCTTGCCAATAGAACACGTATGGAACATGATGTAAAACCTTTCCTAAATTGCAATAAAATGTACACGGTGCTTGTGAGAAATTATCACAGGATGCCATTTGGTAATTTTATGGTTGTTAGCATGCGAGAATATGTGCTTGTATTTCCATGAGTTGACGGTATACTGATTAGTGATTCAACTGTTTGGGCACAATCAGATGAAATTATGTCATCAGAACCTATTTAGAAATGCTGAGCCTATAACGTGATGAATATGTCGTGACTGTGGTAATTATTTCTTAGAGAGTTTTAGTTGTGCATCTTAATATTATGATGAGTTATTTATGACAAATTATACTGAAATATCTAACTCCTTAAAGATCCCTCAATATGATTTCTACGTTATTTCTCACATCACTATGAACAATCACAAAAACAATCCCGTAATCAACATACACCAACTCCACCACTCTACAAAGCTCAAACACAGCATCATAATGAGAACTGGTGGAAGGATATTTGAGAACGGGAAGTCCCACTTATACTATACCTGACGTTTTGGGGACCTGCTATGAAAAGAAGTTTCAGCAAATAACTGAATGAGAAAGATGGGATAATGCAAAATTGGTGTCAGACTCTATATGACACACTGTTCACGACTTCTCTGTGGGGCCTTACCATCTTACTTACTCTTACTGAGCACTGCTTGCCGGTTTAATTGCAGCAGGAGTACCACAAGTTAAAATTTTTAACAAAGTAAGAGAGTGTGTTTGTGGAGGGTTCTTCAGAAGGTTGCATCTTGTTAGACCGAAAATATATTTATAATATCAGAAAAGAATATCAGCTAGACAATTTAGCACAGCAATATGATGCAGTCAATGTGCACATTTGGGTTCAGCAACAAAAGATTCCTGGGGCAGATTTTTCCATAATATTTTACAAAGCTCAGGCATTAAAAGATTACATACTCGTATTATTAGAATGTGTGTTTGTGATAGCTGTGATGTGTTGTGTCTAGGAATCCTGCATACTCGGTTCGCTAGATAGACAATCAAACAAATGGTATTAATGAATTTTATTTCAACTAGACAAGTACAATACGTAACTTTGAAATATGTGAGACAAGGATAGGGCGACATACAAAGTAATAAGTCTCACTCAGAATACACAAAACAAGTCTGTGCTATATAGAGATTCCTAATGAAGTCGTTAACGTTGATGCTGCTATCGGGCGCGGCCCTTATGTCCTCTTCACGTAGGGGCCGCTGCTGTCGCGTTGTCGTCCTGGAGGGAGGTCGGACAGAGAGCGATTGGCTGGCCTCTTCTCACAACCTTCTCTTCTCTGTCGTTCCCGACTGACGTTCAGACGCTGACTTTATGCCGTAATATTCTTCCCGCCAAAGCGACGGACTGTTGTATATGGAACACGTTAATGGGAGGGGGGAGGGGGGGGGGGTGCAGGAACGTGGATGCTCTGCGCAAGCTGTGGCTGCACGGGACGACAGACTTCCGAGGCGAAGGCTCCGTCTCCATGGGGTCATCCCGTGGTGTCGTGATGACTCTCTCTGGCGGCTGCTGTGGAAGCGCTGTCCTCGGGATCCGTGAATCTGGGAGAAGAGATGCAGAAGGATCTCCGTGCACATGACAGTGCCGAATTTGGTTGTGATGTTGGCTCTGCAATCGGTCTGGGACTGAAACGAGATACATGCATGAGCCAACTCGACGATGGATATCGCCTCGCACCCACCGTCTGCTGCCACTAAAACCCCTGACAAACACAACATCATGCTGCGCGAAGCGATACATGCGGCCTTCTTTCGGTGCCGGATGCTGAGGAGGGTAGAGCGGGTGGAGCAGTGTCCGATGGCGGCAGCCGTGAAGCAATTCCTCCGGCGATGGTCCATCTCGCGTATGCGAACGATAGGAGGTGAGAAACAGTTGCAATGCTTGATCCCCGATGCGTCCGGTGCGAAGTTTGGCCATCTGCTGCTTGAGGGTTCTGAAAAAAGTTTCCGCTTCGCCGTTGGACTGTGGATGGAACGGTGCACTAATCAGATGCTATATGCCATTTCGTTCACAGAATGTTTCAAATTCATCTGACGACAACTGAAGGCCGTTGTCCGACACTATGACTTAAGGAAACCTTCGAGGCAAGAAATAGAGGACAACACCTGAATTGTGTTACGTGATTTTATCGAGTTCACTGGTACAGCAAAAGGAAACTTGCAATAAGAATCTACCACAATCAACTGACGAATGTTCCAAAAAGGATCCGCATTGTTTATGTGCACGCGTTACCATGGTGGTTGCGACTTAACTCAAGCAGAGATTTTTTGAGGCGGAGCGGACAATTTTAAGCAGATGCGTGACACTGTGACGCTATTTGTTCTACTTGGGTTCCATACCATGCCAAGTACAATGTCGACGCGCTACATGCATCTTACGAACAATCCCCCAGTGTCCTTGGCGAAGTAACTGCAACAATTCTTTTTGAAAAGCTTTTGGAATCAGCACACGTGACAGCTCACTGTCATTTTGAACAAGAATCACACATCTTGCTGTATAGCGAAGCTATGCCGACGTGCAAAGTATCGGCGCACAACGGAGTTATTTATGCTATGCAATGAGAGAGGCCAAGATGTGCGAATGTATTTTAGCAAAACGTTCAAATCTGAATCAGCTTCCATGGTCTGTGCAATTGTACTATAGTTCAGAGGAAAGTACTGAAGCAATTCAGAATTGCTAGCATCGATGTGACAACAAGCTGCAGCGCAAGCGTCAAAGTCTGTATCAATGTCAATCGGAAAACGAGAAAGTGCGTCCACATGATTTGCCTTTTCTGGTTAACAGTGTGGCAACGGAAGGAAGCACAAATCTCCTCTGGAACCGAATTTGGGAATGTACTGCAGGTCACATTACTCCTATTTGCTCATTTATTTTCTCGTTCCGGAAATTGTTGTCAATAAGGGTGGGTTGGTTACCATTGTTTAGAGGCTTTGTTTGGATTGTGTATAACTCTTGGTTCAGTTCAGTTGTGGTCATAGTGACCAATATCAAATGCAATGTAATGAAATGGAAGGCAGCACATTTTGTTTTAGAGGAACTCTGAGGCAACTGGTATAAAGTTGGTCTTCCTCTACATTTTGTGTTTTTACTGGTAGCTTCCTGTGTGGAAGTCTATGTCGATGTTCGGAAGTTTTTGGTCACACAATCTGTCTCTCAACATTTAACTTTTTTGGAGATGGCAGGTTCATTATTTAATTGTATTGCGGACATTAATAAAATTCTTGCAACAAAATAACGAAAGCTAGGTCATTTGAAATAGGAAGTCATGAAACGCAGGCAAAAATGTATTTTTTTGTACAGGATGTTCCAGAAGCAATGGTCAGAATTCAGGACTATGGCAGGACGATTATTCGAAGCCAAAAAGTCTAATAAACATGGGCTTTGAAATGCATAACTTAAGTGCTATGAGCCTTCCTTCACCTTAGATACTGTGAAGCAAACCTCTCCTACTTCAAGGTCTCCGCTTTCCATATTTTGGGAGCAGGTAATATAGGCCAAAGTAGAAAAAAATTTCTGGTAAACGTGGGCTCAAAAATGCATACCTCAAGAGTTATGAGCTCTTGTTCAGCAGAAGATACGTGTTTCACAGCAGCGAAGGTGAACAAGTGCTCATAGCTTTTAAGGTATACACTTTAGTGCCCATATTTACTGGACATTTTAAAAAGTTTTGATCCATACTAACTTCTTCCATAATATGGAAAGCAAATAGCTTGCAGTAGAAGAGATTTGTATGACAGTGATGGAGATGAAGAAGCGCTCATATGTCTTAAAGTTGGATTTTAGAGCCCATGTGTCCTTGACTTTTTTCCTTCGAATGATCGTTCCTACTATTCCCTGAATATTGACCATTCGTTGTGGAACACCGTGTACAATAGTTATAACGTTTCATCAAGACCTCATTGTCAAGGGAACTCTTGTCACGCATTTCAATAATCCTGCTTAAATATTTTCTCCACTTACAAACATGGCAAACTCTTTAACATCCAGAAGACAATTAAGTATCTACATTATTTATTGATTACTTTATTTAACCTGGTAATATTACACCTAATCAGGCATTCCACATATATTGCATTACATTCATTATGATCAGTATGGTGTAAGTTACAGCTAATCGAAAATATTATTAAAAATTGAGTAATTACTATAGTGCAGAAAAAATACAGGTTATATGTTTAATGTAATGAGACAAGTTACAGGAAGGTAAATTTAAAATTTTAAGGACTAGCAGCGAAGGACATGAGAGAAGAGATAGAAGAGAAAGAAAGAGAGGGACATGATGCAATACAGTTACTGGAGATACGTGTAAAGAAAGCGAAGAGACTGGCTAAGAAATGAAAAGACCGAAAACCGTAAATGGGAAAAGATGGAAGCATTTGTTTGGAAACATTATGAGTGTGACCGAAGAAAGTGTTTCAACATCTTAAAAGCAATGGAGCAATTAATTGTGTGTGGAGTGCAGGGAAGTTTGTTCGAGGAGCTGACAGCAGCAACTGAGAGGATGAGGATATTAATTACTTCAATACAATAATGCTCTCAGGAAGTGAAAATGTTTTTTAATCAGAATGGTAAGGAAAAGATGGAAAAATGTAAGGTAATAGAACTGCAAAAGTTAATTCTTTTAGAAAATAATCCTACCTAATACTGAATGAAGCTAAAATTATGGATAAGACTTTCAATTAGTTTTGTTGCTGGAGGAGTTCCCAATTAAGTAGTATAAATGCCTTTTTCTACCTCTGTTTTTAACTTCAAAGAAGTAAGGCCTGAAACCTTTATGCCTTCTTTCTATCATGAAATAATTTCAATTAATGTTTGGTCAATAAGTTATATTATCCTCACTTTTATTATTCATTCAAAGAAATTAAGGCACCCTTTGGCTCTTGAGGAAATACATCATGTACTGAACAATAAATTGCATTAATAAATTATAAATGCTGCACTGCCTGATTGTTCCTTTGTGGTAATGTGGTGTTGTTTTAACTGTAACAAGATCAAATCCGATAATAACCGTGCCGACCCCGTGTGGGTACGGGATAAAGGCAAAAGAAAAAGAAAGGGAAAGAAGAAATATTCAAAAACCGAACGAAATTAAATCTTGATGACTGAGTCTTTTACGTACATTCCTATGATGTGACAGATCCTTATGTAATTCGTACTTATGAGGACAATAATGAGTAGGTAGTCTATAGAGTACTATTAGAGTTGAAAGATGCCTGTCTACTCAACACTTTCATTTCCTGACAGTATTTTTGCCTTTTTGCTAATCGCGGTGCTTATACTTTTTATAATCTGTGATGACTTTTTCTAACCAGTTTCGATCAGTCAATACAAGCTCTTTAGCAACATCTTTGCTCGGAAACTGCTACAAACTTAAGAGTTTGGCATGTCAGTTTGCTTACGATCAATAATGGTCTTCACGGGGGTTGGCCATGTGGTCCTTGTCATTTAAAAATGGTTCGTCATTATTCTTTGTCACTTCTTGTTGTGACTTGGTATGGTAAAGTCTAAGAAGCTCTTTGTGATGTGTTCTCATGTGAGAAGGAAGCTGCCTTTGTCTGGCGGAGGTCCATGCTGTTGAACAGCATGCGTAAGGATTCAGCTGAGAACAACTCAACTTATTTACTGTGATGAAGGTTAGTTTTACGTGGCGAGAATAGTTTGGGAGTGTTTACTTGTATTACTTCGGTCGTAGGCTTCTGTTCGTGTGTTACCTTACAGTGTAATCCGTGCTCATAGGTTACTTTCACGCACTGCTTGAAAGCTGGTTCTACATTACATATTGCCTTACTCCACTCTGTGCTACTATGAATTCAAAGATGTTAACTTCTCACGAAGTGTTACATGAGTTTTTCAAGCAAGCACAATCATTTTTTCAGATGATGTTGCTCTTGTTTGTAAAGTTGAGCCTCAGAAGTGTAGGTTGGAATATCTCTAGGGGGTTGTAAAATTTTTCTCTCGTACATTTTAAAGTAAAAAAAAAAAAAATGGTTCAAATGGCTCTGAGCACTATGGGACTCAACATCTTAGGTCATAAGTCCCCTAGAACTTAGAACTACTTAAACGTAACTAACCTAAGGACATCACACACACCCATGCCCGAGGCAGGATTCGAACCTGCGACCGTAGCAGTCCCGCGGTTCCGGACTGCAGCGCCAGAACCGCTAGACCACCGCGGCCGGCTTTTAAAGTCAGTGTATTGCTTGTTAAACCAACTTTTTACGAATTCATTTGCCGAGAACCATATTACTCTTTAATAAAATATTCTCGAGTTTCAAGCTGCGTCAAGAAGTTAAATGCGCACGAACTTTCGGCAGTGATCTCTTCTGCCGTTTTCAAGTGATTGACTGTCGTGTGGATGCTCCTGCCCTTCTTATATGACCCAACAGTTGCCAGTGACGTCTCTGGTGCTCATTCTCACACCATATATGGTAATGTTTTGGTGGCGCGACCCCCGTGGCTGCTTCAAATCCCCAATCAGAGGATACCAGGCTATACTCAGCTGCAGTCCACCGTCTTTATTAAGGATGTTGTCCGATATTTTGAGCTCTCTTGCTTCGTTTATAGCCGGCTGTTGTGGTCGAGCGGTTCTAGGCGCTTCAGTCAGGAACCGCGCGACCGCTACGGTCGCAGGTTCGAATCCTGCCTCGGGCATGGATGTGTGTGATGTCCTTAGGTTAGGTTGGTTTAAGTAGTTCTAAGTTCTAGGGGACTGATAACCTCAGATGTCAAGTCCCATAGTGCTCAGAACCATTTGAACCATTTGAACATTTTGAGCTTCGTTTATTACGCTATCCCAGAAGCCGGTGGTCCATTTAACAATAGAAGTCTCGTCGAATGCGATTCAGTGTCCTGTTCCACTGCATGATTCGCTACAGCTGATTTTTTGGGGTAGCGTAGGCGGAAACACCTTTCATGTTCTATGCGGCGCTGTGGAACAGTGTGGACAGTCTGACCGACATAAAACGGCCTACACCCAGCCACGCAGTATTTTGTATATTGCAGGTGTTCTGAGGCCTATAGCGCGTTTCACAGGCTTCATTAGTTGTCGGACCAGCTGAAGCGGAACATCGACTGGAAAAAAGACACCGAATTGCATTCGACGAGACTTTTACTGTTAAACGGCCCAACGGCTTCTGGGATAGCGTGATAAACGAAGCTATAGAGATCAAAATATCGGAATGGTTGACGAAGAAATGCGATGCTGTAAAGGTATGCATGACTATGGAAGATACACTGAGCTGACAAAAGTCATGGGATTGCGATACGCACATATGCAGATGACCGTAGTCTCGCTTACTCAAGATGTAAAAGGGCTGTGCATTGCTGGAGCTGTCATTTGTACTCAGGTTATTCATGTAAACAGTTTTCCGAAGCGATTATGGCTGCACGACAGAAATTAAAAGATTATTAACACTGAATGATATTTGGAGCTAGGTACAGTACATGGGGCATACCATTTCAAAAATCATTAGGTAATTCAATATTCCGAGATCCATAGCGTCAAGAGTGTGCCAAGGATACTAAATTTCAGGCATTACCTCTCACTACAGACAACGCAGTGGCCAACGGCCTTCACTTAAGGACCTACAGCAGTGGCTTTTGTGTAGGGTTGTCAGTGCTAACAGACAAGAACACTGCGTGAAATAACCGCAGAAGTCAATGTGGGAAGTACGACGTATGTATCCGTTAAGACAGTGCGGTGAAATCTGGCATGGCTATGGCAACAGACGACCGACGCGAGTGCCTTTACTAAAAGCACGACATCGCCTGCAGCGTCTCTCCTCGGCTCGTGACCATATCGGTTGGACCCTGGACGACTGTAAAACCGTGGCCCGGTCAGGTGGCTCCCAATTTTAGTTGGTAAGGGCTGATGGTAGGGTTCGAGTGTGGCACAGATCCCACGAAGCCATGGACCCAAGTTGTTAACAAGGCGCTGTGAAAGATGGTGGCGGCTCCTTAATGGCCTTGTCTGTGTTTATGTGGAAGTAACTGGGTCTTCTGGCCCAAATAAACCGGTCATTGACTGGAAATGGTTATGTTCGGCTAGCTGTAGACCATTTTCAGCCACTCATAGACTTCATGTTCCCAAACATGTCGCTGGGTCACAATTGTTCGTGATTGGTTTGAAGAACTTTCTGGATAATTCGAGCGAATGGTTTGGCCATCCAGCATGGTCTGACATCAGTCTCATCGAACATTTATGGAACTTAATCGAGAGGTCAGTTCGTGCACAAAACCCTGCACCTGCAACTCTTTCGCAATTATGGTCGGCTATGGCGGAAGCATGGCTCAGTATTTCTGCAAGGGACTTCCAACGACTTACTGAGCCCCTATCACGTCATGTTACTGCACTACGCAGGGCGAAATGCTGTCCGACACGATATTAGGAGGTACCCTACGACTTTTGTCGCCTCAGTATATGTGGTGTGTGACAAAGCACCAGTGACGTCACTGGCGACGGCACTGCTACACTGTGTGAACAAAAGTATACGAACACTCCCAAAAACATACATTTTTCATATTAGGTGCATTGTGTTACAACTACTGCCAGGTACTCCATACCACCGACCTCAGTAGTCATTAGACATCGTGAGAGAGCAGAATCTGGTGCTCCGTGGAACTCACGGACTTAGAACTTCCCTAAGAAACCTTCCAGCTCGTGATTGAACGTATGCCTGTGAGAGTGGAAGCTGTCGTTAAGGATAAGGGTGGGCACACTCCCAAACATCTTTGGGTTCACTGTTTCCGATGTGATAGTGAAGTGGAAACGTGAAAGCACACGTACAGCACAAAAGCGCAAAGGCCCACCTCGTCTGTTGACTGACGAAGACCGCCGACAGTTTAAGAGGGTCATAATGCGTAATAGGCAGACATCTATCCAGACCATCACACAGGAATTCCAAACTGCATCGGGATCCACTGCAAGTACTATGACCGTTAGGCGGGAAGTGAGAACACATGGATTTCATGTTCGAGCGGCTGCTCATAAGCCACACACCACGCCAGTAAATGTCAAACGACGTCTCGCATGGTGTAAGGAGCGTAAGCATTGGACGATTGAACAGTGGAAAAACGTTGTGTGGAGTGACGAATCACTGTTGCGTGTGTAGTAGTAACATATTGAATTCTAGCATTACCGATAGAGGGCGCTACGAACTTCTAAGTCATTTTCAGCCAGGTGTCCCGATACTTTTGATCACATAGTGCATATAAGCACGGCAGCGGTATCCACACGTTAGTCAACCACTTGACAGTGGCAAAGGAGATTTGTGACGAAAGCTGATGGGCTGTTAACCACGTGACGCCGCTTGAAACCAGATACTTTTTATTGAGAGATATCGCCGCGAGATCATGCATACGTACATATCAATCTTTGTATTTAATGTCTTCAAAAGTGCAACGCTGGCTGGCCGCCATCTTATTGTCATACTCAAGTTAACACTTAACGGTAATCAAGCAGAACTCGTTTAGCGGCAGTTAGTCACAAGGACGGCTCCCGAGTCTTGATTTCGCATTGCGTAAAACTTCGTAGCTGACATTGCTCTTCCTTCCCTCTATTGAAACCCCGTAGACAGCACAAGGAATGGTTCTGCGTTGAACTACCACGTAGTGTTCGAATTCTGACCTATATGTACTCGAACACAACGTCTTGTATGTTGCTACTCGGTGTTGCTTCCAGCCTACATTCTTCTGTCAGTAAGAGCCAGAGGAGACGAACGTGCCGGAAAGAAATGTTCTGGTATGTCCAAATTTTAATGCAGCTCTCTGTATGCCTGGGTGTTTCAAAACATAGCATCCTCAGGTAATTAATGTGTAACAACGGTTTGTACAGTTTTTTCTGAATAAAAACATGATTCAGTAAAACTGTTTATATACAGGGTGTTTCAAAAATGACCGGTATATTTGAAACGGCAATAAAAACTAAACGAGCAGCGATAGAAATACACCGTTTCTTGCAATATGCTTGGGACAACAGTACATTTTCAGGCAGACAAACTTTTGAAATTACAGTAGTTACAATTTGCAACAACAGATGGCGCTGCAAGTGATGTGAACGATATAGAAGACAATGCAGTCTGTGGGTGCGCCATTCTGTACGTCGTCTTTCTGCTGTAAGCGTGTGCTGTTCACAACGTGCAAGTGTGCTGTAGCCAACATGGTTTATTCCTTAGAACAGAGGATTTTTCTGGTGTTGGAATTCCACCGCCTAGAACACAGTGTTGTTGCAACAAGACGAAGTTTTCAACGGAGGTTTAATGTAACCGAAGGACCGAAAAGCGATACAATAAGGGATCTGTTTGAAATATTTCAACGGACTGGGAACGTGACGGATGAACGTGCTGGAAAGGTAGGGCGACCGCGTACAGCAACCACAGAGGACAACGCGCAGCTAGTGCAGCAGGTGATCCAACAGCGGCCTCGAGTTTCCGTTCGCCGTGTTGCAGCTGCGGTCCAAATGACGCCAACGTCCACGTATCGTCTCATGCGCCAGAGTTTACACCTCTATCCATACAAAATTCAAACGCGGCAACCCCTCAGCGCCGCTACCATTGCTGCACGAGAGACATTCGCTAACGATATAGTGCACAGGATTGATGACGGCGATATGCATGTGGGCAGCATTTGGTTTACTGACGAAGCTTATTTTTACCTGGACGGCTTCGTCAATAAACAGAACTGGCGCATATGGGGAACCGAAAAGCCCCACGTTGCAGTCCCATCGTCCCTGCATCCTCAAAAAGTACTGGTCTGGGCCGCCATTTCGTCCAAAGGAATTATTGGCCCATTTTTCAGATCCGAAACGATTACTGCATCACGCTATCTGGACATTCTTCGTGAATTTGTGGCGGTACAAACTGCCTTAGACGACACTGCGAACACCTCGTGGTTTATGCAAGATGGTGCCCGGCCACATCGCACGGCCGACGTCTTTAATTTCCTGAATGAATATTTCGATGATCGTGTGATTGCTTTGGGCTATCCGAAACATGCAGGAGGCGGCGTGGATTGGCCTCCCTATTCGCCAGACATGAACCCCTGTGACTTCTTTCTGTCGGGACACGTGAAAGACCAGGTATACCGCCAGAATCCAGAAACAATTGAACAGCTGAAGCAGTACATCTCATCTGCATGTGAAGCCATTCCGCCAGACACGTTGTCAAAGGTTTCGGGTAATTTCATTCAGAGACTACGCCATATTATTGCTACGCATGGTGGATATGTGGAAAATATCGTACTATAGAGTTTCCCAGACCGCAGCGCCATCTGTTGTTGAAAATTGTAACTACTGTAATTTCGAAAGTTTGTCTGCCTGAAAATGTACTGTTGTCCCAAGCATATTGCAACAAACGGTGTATTTCTATCGCTGCTCGTGTAGTTTTTATTGCCGTTTCAAATATACCGGTCATTTTTGAAACACCCTGTATCTGCTAATTTTACCATCTCATAATCCATCTTTTACGAATACTTAAGGCAGATTTCACTGTTTCAGATGACACACCCAACGAATTTATTGCATTTAAAGTTGCAATGCTATGATCGTCGGACCAAGGTGACTGGGGCCCGTCTCGAAATTATTAAGTAAGGGAGTGACAGTCACTCTGACAACACAGCTATTCGACTTTACTGAAAATCAAAAATAATCATGACTATAATTGTCTTCATCATAATTGGCTTCACGTGTTGATGAAAGGTTGGTCATCGTCTTATTGACTGCTGACTCCTTCTGTAAGACATACCTGTAGTATTGTGTCACCTCACTTATGTGGTACAATGTTATGTGTGAAGAGAATTAGAATATCAAATGAACACTCTGATAATTAAATAGTTTCTACTTTTTGAATTTGCGTGTACACAAATGGGGAGACAGCCGCAGTGCACAGCTGGGCGATACAGACGCAAATCTAGCACATTTTCAAAGTGATCTATTGCATTTACGAAGCTATTCACTTTTGTGCCATTTACACACATAATGGCCTCATTTCTTTTCGTTGTGCTGAATTTATGAAGGTGTATTGTGTGACTATTTTCTATTTATTTCATGAGTCAGATCACATTAATAAGCTTTTTCTCTTGGGCATCAGCAATTTACATTCTGCATATTTCCAAGTATCAGGGGTTATTTGTTACAGTCTTCGAGAATAATCAATGTTTTTTCCCAAACGTACACCTTTCAGAGTCTATTGTGAGGAGAGCATACCTCCCTGTACTGTTTGTTAAAGGGTAGTAGAAAGAATATCTTATTCTTCTAGTGGCCTGGAGCAGACCGAGAAGCTTTGATCATAATCCGGCCAAGCACTTTCAACGGGAGATTTTGTATTCTCGCTGTCTACTGGACTATTTGTCAAATGAGTGCGACTAAAATATCTTGTAACCCAACAAGGCTAGTTCCTGTGGATAGGTGTAAGCAGTTTTCTTGAAGAATTGATGGTAACTCTACTCGGAGCCTATCGGAGATTGTTGTAATAAGAGGAATTCTGTGAGTAATATTTTTCTTTTCCTCTTGTAAAAGTTGATGTAATTGCTCGATGTTTTTGAATTGTAAGTTTCTGGAAAAAACATCGAGCCATTACATCAACTTTTACAAGAGGAAAAAGAAAAATAGCCGTACCGTAGGTGCAACCACAACGGAGGGGTATCTGTTCAGAGGCTAGACAAACGTGTGGTTCCTGGAGAGGGGCAGCAGCCTTTTCAGTAGTTGCAGGGGCAACAGTCTGGATAATTGACTGATCTGGCCTTGTAACACTAACCAAAACGGTCTTGCTGTGCTGGTACTGCGAACGGCTGAAAGCAAGGGGAAACTACAGCGGTAATTTTTCCCGAGGGCATGCAGCTTTACTGTATGGTTAAATGATGATGGCGTCCTCTTGGGTAAAATATTCCGGCGGTAAAATTGTCCCCCATTCGGATCTCCGGGAGGGGACTACTCAGGAGGACGTTGTTATCAGGAGAAAGAAAACTGGCGTTCTACGCATCGGAGCGTGGAATGTCAGATTCCTTAATCGGGCAGGTAGGTTAGAAAATTTAAAATGGGAAATGGATAGGTTAAAGTTAGATATAGTGGGAACTAGTGAAGTTCGGTGGCACGAGGAACAAGACTTCTGGTCAGGTGAATACAGGGTTATAAATACAAAATCAAATAGGGGTAATGCAGGAGAAGGTTTAATAATGAATAGGAAAATAGGAATGCGGGTAAGCTACTACAAACAGCGCATTATTGTGGCCAAGATAGATACGAAGCCCACGTCTACCACAGTAGTGCAAGTTTATATGCCAACTAGCTCCGCAGATGACGAGGAGATTGATGAAATGTACGATAAGGTAAAAGAAATTATTCAGATAGTGAAGGGAGACGAAAATTTAATAGTCATGGGTGACTGGAATTCGATAGTAGGAAAAGGAAGAGAAGGAAATGTAGTAGGTGAATATGGATTGGGGGGAAGAAATGAAAGAGGAAACCGCCTGGTAGAATGTTGCACACAGCATAACTTAATCATAACTAACACTTGGTTCAAGAATCATAAAAGAAGGTTGCATACATGGAAGTAGCCTGGAGATACTGGAAGGTGTCAGATAGATAATATAATGGTAAGACAGAGATTTAGGAACCAGGTTTTAAATTGTAAGACATTTCCAGGGGCAGATGTGGACTCTGACCACAATCTATTGGTTACGAACTGTAGATTAAAACTGAAGAAACTGCAAAAAAGTGGGAAATTGAGGAGATGAGACCAGGATGAACTGAAAGAACCAGAGGTTGTAAGGAGCTTCAGGAAGAGCATTAGCGAACGATTGACAAGAATGGGGGAAAGCAATACAGAAGAAGAAGAATGAGTAGCTTTGAGGGACGAAATAGTGAAGGTAGCAGAGGATCAAGTAGAAAAAAGACGAGGGCTAATAGAACTCCTTGAGTTTTGATAAACGAGAAAATACAAAACTGCAGTAAATGAAACAGGTAAAAAGGAACACAATCGTCTCAAAAATGAGATCGACAGGAAATGCAGAATGGCTAAGCAGGGATGGCTAGAGGACAAATGTAAGGATGTAGAGACACATATCACTAGGGGTAACATAGATACTGCCTACAGGAAAATTAAAGAGACCTCTGGTGAAAAGAGAACCACTTGCATGAATATCAAGAGCTCAGACGGAAACCCAGTTCTAAGCAAAGAAGGGAAAGCAGAAAGGTGGAAGGAGTATATAGAGGATCTATACAAGGGTGATGTTCTTGAGGACAATATTATAGAAATGGAAGAGATTGTAGATGAAGATGAAATAGGAGATATGATGCTGCTTGAAGAGTTTGGCAGAACACTGAAAGACCTAAGTCGAAACAAGGCCCCGGGAGTAGATAACATTCCATTAGAAGTACTGACAACCTTGGGAGAGCCAGGCCTAACAAAACTCTACCATCTGGTGAGCAAGATGTATGAGACAGGCGAAATACCCTCAGAATTCAAGAAAAATATAATAATTCCAATACCAAAGAAAGCAGGTATTGACAGGTGTGAAAACTACCGAACTATCAGTTTAATAAGCCACTGCTGCAAAATACTAACACGAATTCTTTACAGACGAATGGAAAAACTGGTAGAAGCCGACCTCGGGGATGACCATTTTGGATTCCGTAGAAATGTTGGAATACGTGAGGCAATACATACGACTTATCTTAGAAAATAGATTAAGGAAAGGCAAACCTACATTTGTAGACTTACAGAACGCTTTCGACAATGTTGACTGGAATACTCTCTTTCGAATTCTGAAGATGGCAGGGGTAAAATACAGGGAGCGAAAGGCTATTTACAATTTGTACAGAACCCAGATGGCAGTTATAAGAGTCGAAGGGCATGAAAGGGAAGCAGTGGTTGGGAAGGGAGTGAGACAGGGTTGTAGCCTCTCCCCGATGTTATTCAATCTGTATATTGAGCAAGCAGTAAAGGAAACAAATGGAAAAAATGGAGTAGGAATTAAGATCCATGGAGAAGAAATAAAAACTTTGAGGTTCGCCGATGACATTGTAATTCTGTCAGAGACAGCAAAGGACTTGGAAGAGCAGCTAAACGGAATGGACAGGGTCTTGAAAGGAGGATATAATATGAACATCAACAAAAGTAAAACGAGAATAATGGAATGTAGTCGAATTAAATCGGGTGATGCTGCAGGAATTAGATTAGGAAATGAGACGCTTAAAGTAGTAAATGAGTTTTGCTATTTGGGGAGCAAAATAACTGATGATAGTCGAAGTAGAGAGGATATAAAATGTAAATTAGCAATGGCAAGGAAAGCGTTTCTGAAAAAGAGAAATTTGTTAACATCGAGTACAGATTTAAGTGTCAGGAAGTCGTTTCTGAACGTATTTGTATGGAGTGTAGCCTGTATGGAAGTGAAACGTGGACGATAAATAGTTTAGACAAGAAGAGAATAGAAGCTTTCGAAATGTGGTGCTACAGAAGTATGCTGAAAATTAGATGGGTAGATCTTATAACTAGTTAGGAGGTACTGAATAGAATTGGAGAGAAGAGAAATTTGTGGCACAACTAGACTAGAAGAAGGGATCGGTTGGTAGGGCATATTCTGAGGCGTCAAGGGATCACCAATTTAGTATTGGAGGGCAGCGTGGAGGGTAAAAATCGTAGAGGGAGACCAAGAGATGAGTAGTAAACAGATTCAGAATACTTGCCGGCCGCGGTGGTCTCGCGGTTCTGGGCGCGCAGTCCGGAATCGTGCGACTGCTACGGTCGCAGGTTCGAATCCTGCCTCGGGCATGGATGTGTGTGATGTCCTTAGGTTAGTTCGGTTTAAGTAGTTCTAAGTTCTAGGGGACTGATGACCACAGCAGTTGAGTCCCATAGTGCTCAGAGCCATTTGAACCATTTTTAGATTCAGAATGCTGGAGGTTGCAGTAGGTACTGGGAGATGAAGAACCTTGCACAGGATAGAGTAGCTTGGAGAGCTGCATCAAACCAGTCTCTGGATTGAAGACCACAACAACAACAACAAGTTACTGGAGTTCGTGTGTCGTCTTAGGAAGAATTTCTCTGCTAGTAACCATCGTCGAACGTGGAATCGTTATACTTTTCCTTCTACAAGAAGTACGTTGGTCGGCGATGTCGACGTAGCGTCTAAATATGTTTTCATTGCTCTGTATTGTAGCCTGACCAATTTCTCTAATTTATGTTGCGATCAAAATGCTTCCATTTGAGGGGGCTGCTGCAGTGTATACGCGACGTAGCCTTATGTGGCATTAGGGGTAAATAAGCATAGACATGTTGGCAAGGGGTTAATGTGGCATTCGTGTCCTTACGACGTGTGTCCGGTAAATGCGGAAACGTGAACTATTGCTAAACCAAGACCAAGCGACCTCATGTAGGCCCTACCAACGGACAGGCTCGGTCGAGCATTGCGGAAGATAGTTGCAAAAAATCGCATTAAATCAGCGGAAGGAGCCACGAGTGAGTTCCAGAGTGCTACCAGCAGTCCACCTAGCACAATGACTAACCGTAAGAAGTTGAAAAGAATGAGGTGCAATAGCCGAGCAGCTACTCACATAACACATATAGTCGTTGCCGGCCTCTGTGGCCGAGTGGTTCTAGGCGCTTCAGTCCGCAACCGCGCTGCTGCTACGGTCGCAGGTTCGAATGCTCCCTCGGGCATGGATGTGTGTGATGTCCTTAAGTTAGTTAGGTTTAAGCAGTTGTAAGTCTAGGGGACTGATGACCGCAGATGTTAAGTCCCATAGTGCTTAGAGCCATTTGAACCATTTTTCGTAGTCGTTGCTTAATGGCGCTTGAGGTGATGTAAACAGCGACGATACTGGGCAGTAGATAAATGGAAAAGAGTTATAGTAGTGATGAATGACGCAGCACACTGTGTCAGTCGGATGGAATGGTGTGAGTTTGACTGACGCCTGGGGATTTTTACCTGCCATCACATGTAGCGCCAATAATGAAATACGGATGGGGTGGAGTCAGGGTATGGCGATGTTTTTCGTGGTTAGGGTGTGGTCCCCTTATTGCACTTCGGAAGTATTTGAACACATTTTACAGCATTATGTAGTGCTTACAGTAGAGGAACAGGTTGGAGACGATGACTGTTTATATCAGCACGACAACGTACCCTGTCATAAAGCAGGTAATGTGGGGCAATAGTTTGTGTACAATTATATTCCTGAAATTAACTGACCTGCCCCGAGTCCCGGCCCCATCGCAATGGAACACCTTTGGGATGATTTAGAAAGTAAACTTCGTTCCAGTCCCCAGCGTCCGACATCAGTACATTCTATGGTTCCGGCTGTTGATGAACAAATGAATACAGCAGTTACAGAATAATGTGTGCTCACTGTTTACGTGAAAACCTGGTATTGGAAGATTTGTAGTTTTGAAAAGGGTGGTATGAATTTAAAAAATTAGGCCAAACACCACTGAACTGTGTAATTATAGAGTGACGTCACAATAGTAGTGTGTTGATAATATCCAAAGAAATCGAGATACACCAGTGACACTGCTCCAGTAAACTGGTCGTGCACCAGTAGATCACTGAAAGGCAAAGTTAACAAGTTGCGACAATGAAGAAGAGTGGTAGCTTTGTGTGACCTCTTCTTTGGAACTTGCGTAATCAGGCGAACTTGTTTTATTCTTGGTTCGCGAACGGCGCTGCTGTGACATACCACTGACCATTTAGTTCCATAGATGGCGACACGGTGGCGGTACTGCTTGACGCAAGCTTTGAGCTCCGCAATGGCAGCCGACGGCGCTTCGGGCAACGCAGCTATTACCGCAAATGAATGGCATCCGCGTTGACAAAGCGTATCTTTATGTGGCATATCTGATGCATAAATTCATGGTCAAAGCACGCCTCGCACTTAAAAACCCGCAGGACTCTGATGTCGATCTAACGTTCAACTCGTACTCCGTCACCTATCATTGGTCACAGTCAAAATAGATCAGTGTACGTCAGGCAGCGTGATAAATAACTCGTTAATATAGATATCACGAAATATTTTATAGAAGGTCTGGAAGAGTTCAATTTCTCAACAGTTATGCAATGTTTCGTCAATGTTAATAATGAAAAAATATTTCTTCACGTTATACTTCTTCCTTGTTTTGTGTAAAGGCCTCGTACGCAGTCTGCTCAAGTAATATTGATAAACATCGTACTCACTGTAAGAAGCACTGCGATAAAGAGGCAAAAGTTTTTTGCTAAACTGTATCTACAATATACACCGCATGGTAGACAGTAACAGTTAATTTTTCAAAAACAGTTTGTTTTTCACCTAGTATCCAGTAGTATAGCGTTAACGGCATTTATATTTTTTTAATTTATTTATCAGGTTCCGTGGACAAGTAAGTATATTTATTTATTTACTAAATTAACCTGTTCTGATTACGATCATCAGGTTCTAACTTACATCGTACATGGTTATTTACGTACGATACACTTTTAATATCACAGTTGCCAAGAAATAACAATTTTAACACGACAAATAGTATTAAAATGATTTGAGTGGCTATAGAGACAATGTAAGAAATAATACTGACTATGAACCAATAAAGTTAATACTTTTTTTGCTTTTGTGGGGATCCACAGCCTCTAAGTGTTTAATAAAAGAATACCTTGTCCACTGTAGGCTGTACTGTGCTTTATTAAAATCGTGCTATTAGCTAATTTCGTGAGCCGTTATCCAGCACGTTTGCTATGTCACATATCGTGCTCATCACATTCCTTTATATCACGTACATAAAATCGAAATTCGTACGCCATCATAACATATTCTAAGTGCTGCAGCCTGACAGTTGAATGCGATGAGCACGATATGTAATTCACGACATAGCGTATGTGCTTGAAAATGGCTCACGGCCATAATTCGCTAATAGCATGATTTTAATAAAGCACAATACAGCGTACAACGGACAATGTATTCCTTCATTAAAGTTAATACTGGCAGTACTTCTACTATTACTGCTGCTGCTGTCACTAATAATAATAATAATAATAATAATATACAGAATGCTGACAAGAACATTTGCAAACAAAAGAACTAATGAATTAATAAAACATGAAAAAATTGTGACAAAGTATACGAATAAATAACACATTTTAGAGAAAAGTTCGTAATTATTGCGAGGAACTCGTGTAGACAACAAAAGAGAGTGTCACAAGGAAACGTTACGACACAGGTTTGAAGACAAGGGACTTGTCACTTAGTTTGCCAGTTCTGCTAGAAGTCCATTGAAAATGAAACCTGCTAAATAGTGCACATCTTTCAGAACAATATGTAGGGATGTGTTATCCAAGTGCTAACCATTTTTCCGTCCACTGTTCACTGAATAAATGTTGCACATTATTCTGAATGGGTCAATATGGTCAACAAAATACCTCATGGAACATACGCACGGGGAAGGCAGAGTTAAAATTCGGAGACACTTCAACAATGGCTTACACGAAGCTGGCTAACTGGATCCACAGATCTGTCCTATTGTCTTTTTCTGGGGTAAGAGTGTTTTTAGTGATACTATGGAGATAATCAAGTGAAAGTAAGCAAAGTAAACAAGCTTTCTTCGCATTTCACTGTCAGAGAGAGTGCAAATTATTGGTGTTGCTGACTATTCTATTAGCTCGAACACGTGCTCTACAATAACTCTTATGTCGTCTTCGAAGAGATATTTTTGAATCTTTTTTATATTTAGTGACAGATCATTGGTGCAAAACAAGGAAAGCAATGGTTCCAGAATGGAACCTTGTGGCACACTACACTTTAAATGATCCCAGTCAGACTCAGATCTCTTCCCCGTTTGTTGACAAGGAGGACAATCTTCTGTTTCTTCCTTTCCAGCTATGAAGCGAAACGTTTTTGAGCTTTTTCGATGATGCCATAGTGTTACAACTTGTTTTTGTGGTCTTCAGTCTGAGCACTGGTTTGATGCAGCTCTCCATGCTACTCTATCCCGTGCAAGTCTCTCCATTTCCGAATAACTACTGCAACCTAGATCCTTCTGAATCTGCTTCCTATATTCATCTCCTGGACTCCCTCTATGATTTTTAACCCCGTCTCCACACTTCCCTCCAGTACTAAATCAGTGGTGTCCTGATGTCGCAGAGTGTGTCCTGTCAACCAGTCCCTTCTTTTAGTCAAGTTTTGCTACAAGTTTCTTGCCTCCCCAGTTGTATTCACTACCTCCTCATTAGTTACACGATCACACCATCTAATCTTCAGTTTTCTTCTGTAGCACCACATTTCAAAAGATTCTACTCTCTTCTTGCCTAAACCCTTTACTGCCCATGTTTCACTTCCACACATGGGTACACTCCAGCCAAATACCTCCAGAAAAGACTTCCTCACACTTAACTCTAGATTCGATGTTACAAAATTCATATTCTTCTCAAATGCTTTTCTTACCATTGCCAGTCTACTGTACATATTATATTCTCTCTGTTTCGGCAATCGTCAGCTATTTTGCTGACCAAATTGCAAAACTTGACAACTGCTTTTTGTGTCTCGTTTCCTAATCTAATTCCCTCAGTATCACCTGGTTTAATTCAACTACATTTCCTTATCCTTCTTTTGTTTTTGTTGATGGACATCTTATATCCTGCTTTCCAGGCTTTGTCCATTCAGTTCAACTACTATACGAAGTTTTTTGTCGTCTCTGACAGAATTACATTGTCATCAGTAAACCTCAAATTTTTATTTCTTCTCTCTGAACTGTAGTTCCTACTACAATTTTTTCCCTTTCATGCCCCTAGATTCTTATAATTGCCCTCTGGTTTCTGTACAAGCTGTAAATAGTCTTTCGCTCCCTCTTAAACCCCTACTGGCATACGTAGACTGTTGGAAATAATTATGCAGAAAGTGTTATAGCATATCGCGCTGTATACGAGTGGGTTGCCTTTTCATATTCTGTCATTTCACGAGAACTACTTCTGCCCCGTGATGGTCAGGATTTGGTTTTATGTCGATTGGTACTAGCCATCTGGAAATATATGAATGAAATAATTTTATTACACGTGACGTTAAAAAAGAATATTTCCATTGAATCTACGAATGAGAATTCTCGATTTACTTAATGTATTGGACACTTTAGTTAGAAGCCCTTTTTAAAAGTTATTTGCAAAGTCCTGAGGGCCTCTGTAAGTGGAATTCTTTCTTAGACATTTATTTGCAATCGCAAACTTTTCTTTGCCTTTCCCTTTCATGTCTTTTATGGGATTAGCAATATTTACATTATTGATCATTATTTCGTTTCATTTGCTGTGTAAGTTGTAAGGTGTCAGGCAAATCCAACACCTTCCATGAAAACCCTGACATGATAAGCAAATCCAGTAGTATGTCACATAGCTCCGAATAAATCGTGACATTAAATTAACCAAAGTAATACGAGTAACGAGTGAGCAAATGGAATACCACAGACTAACACAAGAATGCCTAAATGCATGTCATACCTTCCCACCGTGAGACAGACGCAGTTCCGAGGAGAGAAACGAGAACAGAACCGAGAGCAGAACCGTGTTAAGCTGGAAGGCCCTACGATAAGGGACGGACACCCACGTCGCCAGCTAACCGCTAGGACCACCCCCCAGCCCATGTTAAAAGCTAGAGCCCTTCAGAAGAACAGTATAGATCTTAAGATAACACAAAAAGGGCTACCCCAGCCGCAAGTTTTAGCGTGAGACTTTTTCGCGTCTCTGTTACGTCAGGACCACCCCCCAGCCCATGTTAAAAGATAGAGCCCTCTAGAAGAACAGTATAGATTTTACGATAACACTAAAAGGACCACACCAGCTGCAAGTTTTAGCGTGAGACTTTTTCGCGTCTCTGTTACGTTGCAAACTTTAAAAACATTGCCCCACCACGAAAAGTATAACGTTTCTCATTGGATAGACAGAATTATTGTAGGCGGAGCTTAAGGTTAACATTGAGACCCTGATTGATCAGATGAAAACACAGCCAGATAGTTTTTTTAAACCAACTTCGGTAAATTGTAGTAAGGAGAAGTTAGGAGAGAGTTGCTTCCGAGACGGCGAGGTGAGCGGAGCTGTGCTGCCGGCCGCCCCCTGACGAACACCGAAAAGGTAATGAACGCACGCGATGCCGCATAACAGCGCATAAAGCTTCACTCAGAACTGCAGAAGTCTCATCTGTTACACCCCCTTCTTGCGTAATACTACTGTCGATCGTCAATTAAAGCTCATGGTGTTCACATTTGCCATTTGAAATAAAAATCTGAAACGCGATGATTTTTCTGTTATATAGTTATTGAGAAGCCACATCAGCCACTGTAATTTACTACAAGTTAGATAAGTAATTAAAGATAATTGAGGGTCACTGTAGACCATTTTGATAGTTTTCTCTTTTGTGAAACTTAATTTAAACCTAGATTATAGATGTGATATGGCATAGGTCATCCTTCGATCCATTGTAGAACTTGGAAACCCATTCAGGGAATATTCGTTCACATTTTTGTTGAACGCAGTTGGTTTTTACCATCCTGTATTAAAACATTTCCTTTTATCAATAGTGCAACTTATAAACAATGTTTTGTGAGTAGAATAAAATTTCCAATGGTAAACTTAACTGCTTTTTCGACGTTATTTTACCAGCTAACTAAAAATAGGAAAGCCTTGAACCCCTTCCACTAAATTTAGTTAGTATTAAGATTCTTTCACAGGGAGTGCAGTGGAGCTGACGCTGAAATCATTAAGTATTTGGTTATATCATCGCTAGTCTCACTGAACTCTTCTGAACTCTACATGTCATGTGTGGTCTGGCGTCTCCTTACCAGCAACAGGTCCCAGGTTCAAACTAGTAAATTCCCTAAAAAACACGCTCAGAGCGTCGTTGCGCGAAAGTGGTAGGGAGACACGATATAGAACAAACAGACACCACGCAGAATGTTAGAAAGTTACGTAAACATTGAAAATTAAATAGTAAAAAGCAGTTTTTTTTTCAGGAGGACTCGACACCACGACCTTCGGAATACTACTCTGAACTCTCTCTCCTACGCCAGCTGCTGCCTGAAAACTACAGTAACATAAAGGCTTATGCCTCACCCGACCGGCACCAAAAATATTTTTGTTTCTAAGCTCTTGGTCATCTGCAGCTCTCATTTTTGTCATTTTCATTTCTGGCGAAGCCTTGCATATACCGTATCTTTCGACGAAATCGGTGACGACGAGTAGGAGCGGTCCCCCTGTGAAGCAGAAGTAGTTGGGGAACTGTCATTGTTTTTAATGAGAAACGGGGTACCAAAAGAAACATAAGAGAAAGAAAGTGAATGTGTTACAGAAGGTGACTTAGGAAGCCACCGGGTAAATCAGATGGACCCAGCAGGTTGGAAGTGTCAGCTACTTGTGTCAATCGGAAAGTGAAAGTCTGTTTATTGAGAAAAGGCATGAGAGAAGAACAAGTTTATGGCAGGTGTTGACCTTTAGTAAAGATACTATTGGAATTCATTATCGCTGACAGTTACAACAGGCAGAATGAGAATCAGCGAAATGTAGTGATGGTTGATACGTAAGCGTCTGACCTCGAGCATCACATAGCGGGGAAGCTCAGACAAGACAAGAAATGAGATGAGATGAGATGAGAACACGGAGAGTAAACGTAAAGAAATTTCTGTAGCAAGCTTCAGGAGGGCGAGGTTGTCTAATAGCAACACACTGCGCGTGCGTAGACAAGGGAAGAGATGAAACCATATGGAATAAAACAGAAGTGAGCGTGCCGCTAAATAGAAAGAACAGATCAAATGACTGGAGAGTGAGTGTTTCGATAGTTTCATTAAAGTAAACTAAAATTTTTATTGTACATTTATATTGAAATTTGGTTTTGTAGGCTTAATATTTTCTGTATTCGGACATTTACCTGAATTTATAATTTGATTTTCAGAAATATTTTCCGTATTGTTTGAAGTATGTAACTACACCGAAGAGCCAAAGAAACTGGTACACCTGCCTAATATCGTGTAGGCCCCCCTCCGCGAGTATGCAGAAGTGCCACAACACGACGTGCCGTGGACTCGACTAATGTCTGAAGTAGTGCTGGAGGGAACTGACACCATGAATTCTGCAGGGCTGTCCACAAATCTGTAAGATTACTAGAGGGTGGAGATCTCCTTTGAACAGAATTTTTCATAACACACCAGATACACTCAGTAATGTTCATGTCTGGGGAGTCTGGTGGCCAGCGGAAGTGTAACGTCAGAAGAGTGTTCCTAGAGCCACTGTGAAGCGATTCTGGACGTGTGGGATGTCGCATTGTCCCGCTGTATCTGCCCAACTCCATCGGAATACACAATGGACATGAATGGATACAGGCGATCAGATAGGATGCATACGTACGTGTCACCTGTCAGAGTCGTATTTAGAAGTATCAGGGGTCTCATAACTCCAACCGCACACGCCCCACACCATTACAGAGCCCCCACAAGTTTGGAAAGTCCCTTGCTGACATATAGGTTCCGTGGATTGATGAGGTTATCTCCATACCCATACACGTTCATCCTCTCAATACAATTTGAAACGAGACTCGCCCGACCAGGTAACATGTTTCCAGTCATCAACAGTCCAATGTCAGTGTTGATGGGCCGAGGTGAGGCATAAAGCCTTGTGTCATGCAGTCATCAAGGATACACAAGTGGGCCTTCGCCTCCGAAAGATCATATCGATGATGTTTCGTTGAATGGTTCGCACGCTGACACTTGTTGATGGTCCAGCATAGAAATCTGCAGCAATTTGCGGAAGGGTTGCACTTCTGTCACGTTGAACGATTCTCTTCAGTCGTCGTTGGTCCCGTTCTTGCAGGATCTTTTCCGGCCGCAGCGATGTCGGAGATTTGATGTTTTAGTGGATTCATGATATTTATGGTACACTCGTGAAATGGTCGTGCGGGAAAATACCCACTTCATCGCTATCTCGGAGATGGTGTGTCCTATTGCTCGTGCTCCGACTGTAGCACCACATTCAAACTGAATTAAATCTTGATAACCTGCCGCTGTAGCAACAGTAACCGATCTAACAACTGCGCCAGACACTTGTTTTATATAGGCGTTGCCGACCGCTGTGCTGTCTTCTGCCTATTTACACATCTCTGTATTTGAATACGCATGCCTATACCAGTTTCTTTGGCGCTTCGGTGTATGTACATAAATATTTTCTGTTGTAAGGGCACTATGTCGAAGAAGATTAAAATCTGTGTGAAATCGGAGGAACTGACGTTGAAGAATATTGGAAGGTTGAAGAAAAGAAAAGAGACTTGGCGCAAGATTTTCTGGGCATAGTGTGTATGAAAATGAATAATTTAAAGACTAATTGACTAACAATTGATGAAAGAGGTATTTAAAGTGGGAGTAAGGAACGTGTGATTTCAAGTGACTGAAAGTTAAGATTCTACAAGCGATTTCTGAACGTAAAGGGGCTTAAGTGTGAGCTATAATTGACGCAAGAATGTAGCTTTGTACTGAATTACGATGAGGAGTGACTAATTACTAAATAATAGCTTTTAATCGCGCTCCTAGATTTATATATAAGGCGTTGCAATCAAATATGAATGAAAATCGTCAATTGTGAGTAAATTGAATATATTTGTCCCGCATGGAAATTCCTTCATGTATTTTTACGTTTTAGAAAATCTGTTTCATTCAAACCAGTTTGTGATTAATACTCGCGTAAAACCAAGAAAGACGCCACCCCTGTTAGGAAAATCAGTGAAGGCAGAGACTGCAGAATCAGACGCAATACGTCGTCAGGGAGGAAAAACTTCTTTCCTCTGGCAATCGGGACATATTAACAGCAAAAATGAACTAAACAAAGAATGCCATGTATCTATAGCAGGAAGCAACATAAAATTTAAGGAATTTCTCCTAGTGTGTAAAAAACAAAATTAGTTATTTAAAAGTAAATCGCAGACGATATTAATTGGACAGTTGATATATTTATTTGGGTGTGCTGGAGGTGTACCGAAACTAACGCTTAGATTTTATAACTTGCATGGTACCTTGTATGTAGCAGCAGATTAAAAGATAAAATATTTTGAAATATTTAATACTTAAATAACTGCATGCTGAATGTCCGCCCTGGTAGCTGACTGGATGCCCGCGCGGTAGCTCAGCGTGTTCGGTCAGAGGGCTGCGTGCTCTCTGTAATAAAAAAAATTGAGTCAAGAAATCATCGATCAACTTGAACGGATGTCTTGTAACGTCCGCCCAGACAAACGTAACGAACTAATTTCGTCCCCATCGACACGCAAGTCGCTGTAGCGGCGTCAACGCAAAAGACTTGATCCAGGCGAACGGTCGACTCGACGGGAGGCCTTAGCCACACAGCATATTTTTTTTAGCATGCTGAATTGCAGATGTAGTTATCAGGGTGTCATACCTTGAAAAGTTTGTAGGTGTCTTATGTTGAGTATATGGAAGAATCTTATATCTACAACGTTAATACAATTTTTTCACCGAAATAAATTGCAGGAGAAGTTTATTAAGCAAGTAAAATAAAGTAAAAAGAATACAGAACCGTTATAAACAGACAGCAGAGTCAACGTTAGTCAATATGTTGCTTTTGGCAGATCTCACCAATGAAGAAGTTAAAGAAATAATAGAACAAAAGCCATTTCTTCAATAGACACTCTGTATTATCAGGGATTTTCTTGGTATATATTATTATAACGTATAGTGAGCCAGCGTACTGATTGAAGGCAAAATGAAAAAGATAACATAAAAAGGACAATTTGAGACTGGAGGGGTGGTAGTGGGAATAGGAGAACAATGATAGGAGCCCACAAGTTTTGAACAAGTTTCTCAATCTAAAGAACGTTTTACTTTTCTGCGTCCTTCTTCACTTTGTTGGCTTTTTGACCTCGCCTCCGCCGGTTCTGCTCCTTTCTACAGACGCCCTGTGTGTCCGCAGGCGCATGCATGAAACAACGATGGCAACAAAAAGGCTGCAGCGTATGATAACGACAAGAGGAAAAAAAAGAGGAGCAAGGAGACAGCTCCCACAAAGTCGAGCGAGCTGCAGTAAACTAAAGAAGCTGACTGGCCAGCAAGTGTCGTTTCTTATCGTTGTATCGGTCGAACAGCATAAACAGCGAAAAGGCTGGCCGCGGGTAGACCAGTAAACATACGGAGATCGCTGAGGGATTTTAGCTCATTTTTTTCTGGACAATGTAAATGAACTCAACGGTTAGAAAATTTGGTTATTAAGAATCTCATAGTCCCCTATCTACAGTTGATAATAAATAACGAATTGGCTGTTTTAGGTTAATGCTCATGGTTACAGTGATGCTTTCGAAGTAACCTGCCACACACAGTGTGAAGAGTCTGGGCTGACAAATATTGTCGGCCTGTGCTTTACGTTTCGTTCATTATAAGCTATAAATTTCTGTGTACGAAATGTGTACAATGCATCGAAAGTCCTTGTAACGCAGCAGTTCTATTCGAGTATATGTGCTAACGACCCAAAACACCATGGCCAATACCCACCGCGAGATTGAGTGCCATTTGGTGGCTTTTGCAGGAACATGAAGCAGTAAGGAAAGTAGATAAGCAGAGCAGAGACGAATTGGACATCATACTAGCGCCGATATGGAAAATGAGGAAATCGGCTGACATAAGAGACTGACAAAGGGCAGCTCGCCGTGGCCGAGTGCATGGTAACGAGTTTGTTGGAAACGGCGAAGCTGGTCGACTGCTCACATGCTACTGTCGTGAGCATCTATGGAATGTGGTTGAACGACGATAAACCTAATGTAGGCGACAATGTGTTGACATCAGCGCATGATCACAGACGTAGAGACGGGATGCTTGCCTGCTCTGTCGAGCGGGACAGACGACGATCAGTGGCTGATCTAACGACCGAGTCCAGCATTGGCGCAGGCACAAGTGTTCCGGTGCACACTATTCAGCATACGTTGTTGAACAAGGGGGCTCAACAGCAGACAACTACTATGTGTTCCCATGTTGACCCAATCACATCGTCAATTATGATTTCGGTGGACACGGCATCATCAAGATTGAACCGTGGATCAATTGTGACGTGTTGCCCGGTTGGATGAATCGCGTTTCTTATTAAACCAGATCATCCATGCGATAGGCTGCGTGTCCTGCATCACGGACTGAGGTTGGTGAAGGTAGTGGTGTGGTAGTAACCGCAGACGCCATGACAGCTGCGAACTATCTGCATCCCTTTATCCTCGATGTCTTCACCAATGTGATGGCATCTTCCAGGAGGAAAACTGTTGGTGCTTGAAGGCCATAATCGTGCTTCAGTGATTTGAGGAACACGACAGTGAACTCACGCAAATATCGTGGCTACCAAACGCGACTGATCTGAACCCGATGTAACGCGTCTAAGATGCTAGCGGGCTGTAGGTCCGTGCTCACAATCCAACGTCCGTTAAGTTAAGGGGAATAGGCTATATTCCTATTTGAAAAATATGGTTGTTATTCTGATCGATTATAACATTTACATAGCATTTACGGTGAATTTTCTCACAAAATGTCTGTTCTTTTTATGTAATTAAACTTTAAACATATTAAATATCAAGATTTGGTTGCGTGATCGAAAACGCTCTGTTGTTGGCTGATGCTCTGGTGACGTCACAGGCTAGGAGTACGACGAAGCTATATGTGTGTATAGGAGAGTTAGGCGAAGTTACGAGGTTTGTACGTACTTTTTCTGCAAACAGTTTAGCTATTTAGTGATGGGAAACGCAAGTGACAATATAAAGGAATTTTGTAAACACTGATAGTGGATGGCTTACGAAAGCTAGTGCGTTTATTCTTCACTCATTACAGCGGCGATGTTGACAATGACGGACTTTCTGTAACATCATTAAACTCTATCAGAACTAAGGAATTTTAGAACTTTTGCATATGGGTCCGTGTATTTTAACTAGACTGAAGACTATTAGTCATGAGCTACTACCCAAAGCGCAATAAAATTATTCTTGGCAAAACTTAGTGCTGATTTCCTCTGTGGAAGATTCTCAGCAGAGAACCTAACTCTAAAAAGCGTTCGGTGGCGCAACGGATAACGCATCCGACCTCAAAGAAAAGGTCATATGTTGTTAAAGGTTTTACCCGAAATACAAAACTAGCGTTAGCAAGAACCGACTGTAGCAGTTGTTTCTATTGCTGAATAGCTTCACATTCGTCTTAGTCTGAGGCATGGACAATGAAGGATAAACGCATTTACTTTGCGAACAGACAATTCACATTTTGGGGAAGCATTGCTAGTAGTGAATATATCACTATACGGCCACAGTACAACGAGGTATAGGATGATGAGGCTATACGGAGAGATGTAAAGCGTGTACAAACGTAAGGGCTGTGATGTTTTTGAGTAAACTAACGTTAGCGTGTGAAGCAAACTTACTTCATCTTTATGTAAGATGATGAAGCTGCAAAAGTTTAAACAATAAGGGTCCTAGATGGACAGTACGAAGAAAAAAACATTGTTTCTCATTTAGCATTATGACAGTGGGAGCAGCCAGTGGCGTCACAGGCATCACAAGACTCGAATGGAATGCTTTAGCGATATTTCAATTTGTTTGAATTTCATTTTGGTTTTATGCAAGAATACCGAAATTTAAGAGGAGAAAAAGCATGTTGGGGCATATAATAACATAATTAATCATTTAAGACAATTTCCAGAAAACAGTCAAATATCGTATTGCGTGACCTGTACGTTACATCTGCTGCCAAATACCATTGGAAACCTAACAGTGACTTTTATAATCCCTGTCAGACAGAATCGCTACTGCATTCAGTTCCAGTGGTGGACGAACACGCTATTAATCAGATGGTCGTAAAATTTTTGCCTATCAGTGTACAATCCACAAGCAGTACTCTGCTAATTTTTTTTTAATATCATTCTATGTGTTTGTGAAATCCACAGACCTTCATTTTAAATGCAAGAGAAAAATCTTTTTAATTGTTAAAATATCTTCGTCTGAAATGGTATTTCTTACGTTTGTAGTGTTTGGGTTAAAACGATCCAAAAAGAAATCTTTTTCCTATATCGTCTGACATTAGCATATTGTGTGAGATTTGCCGCCGTGCTACAGTTCCGTGTTGTAGAGGCTTTGATTTCATAAAATAATACCTTTATTAACAATAACTGCCTTGTAACTCTTCAGGCTTTCCCGGCGATCTACTGCCTTGTTCTGCATTATGATCTACACGATATTCTGCTGGCAGACGGTGGGTTGCTCGACTGCTGTACTGTTGTTACTTGTCTCACCATGATGAAGAAATGGAGATAGAGGCGATTGCAGAGGTTCCTGACAGTGAAGACCTGGTTTCTACATATGAAAAATATGTGACTAATGATGCTGAAAGTGAAGATTCTGGCGACTCCTACAGTGAACGTTCCGTCAACAACACACAAACTGTTTTTCGGCAAATCGTGCTACAATATAACAGCTATGTCTACTTCTGAAATACAGCTGTCTCCCTGGCGCCAGCATCATCAACAACGCATATGGAATTACGCGATAAGCAGCCTCCAGAAATCTGACATAAAAGTTCGGACAATGCAATCTTTTATACAGCAATAGAAAATAAAATTACTGAGATCACAAATATTTAAGGGGAGCGAATTTATGGCCAAAAGTGAGTAAATTTTAACGGTACTGTGTTCCCAAATAACCTCGAGATGCTTCTTGTTAGTGTATTTCGATCGTACGAGTCCACAAAAAGCTTGTGGGATAAGGAATCTGGCTGGGATATATATAAGATGACCATTTCGGTAGAGACATCTAATAAATTACAGTAAGTTGTGCAGTTTGATAAATCATCTAGAGAAGAAAGGTGAAGTAACATCAACTTGGCTACAAGCTACAGATCGAAGTGTATGAATAAAACAGAGAGAATTAATCATGTAAGGTATGTAACTGTATAATCAGAACTAGGATAACAAGTACCATTCTCGGACAGTGTGTGTCACCGATGATGTCGATGACGTCATTGTGATGAGTCATGAGTAAGTCAGTACCCTACGTATAAATCTGGAGTGAAATTCAAATTTTTATGTAATTCCAAATTCTGGCGGGAAGTTTAAGAAGTGCCCAGTTACGCTAGTAGGTTTCCTATAGAAAGACGGTTTTTGTCCTAGTATGAATTGGGGAGAAATTCAAAATTCTGCAATGTCATGCTGGCTGACTTGGAATACTGAGACAGGCTCTATGACGTCATAATCCAGCTCAAACATGTGGATTGTTTATAACATTGTTGATTTCTGGTGTACTGCCCCAGAGTTGGTATACTGGCGCTGGCTCTATGACATCGCAATCCAGCTCAGACTTGTTGGCCTGTTTATAACAGTGTGGAATTCTGGAATACTGGAACAGACTTGATATACTGGCTCCATACTCCTAGAACATGAGCATTTAAGCAACTGTCACCCTAAATTTATGTTTAATATGTCATACAGCATGGTCCTGTCTGCTGACCTACTTGAGGTACTTCTCCAAGCTACTATTCAGTCAGTGGAGTATGGTCACTGCTTCTCCTAACCCTAAGTTTGCATCACTTCATTTGCGTCTTTACTTAAACTGGGGGAGGGAAAGGGCTCTTCGCCCCCTTCCCCCATCATCCGCGATCGTCTGTACTGCTCTGCACTGAGCTGGGCGTGCTTCCACCAAGTCCACTTGTATTGTGCCTAAACTACCTTCACACCCCTCTGACATTACAGTTTAAACAATTAACCCCTCCACACCAACTAACATAAGTTCAAAATATAGAGAACATCTACTTATCTTGAGTTTATAATGATGAGAAGTCTGCTGAATGTCAAAATATAGACCACTTGTCCTAACTTTAAAACTGATTACTCCACTGACGCATCCCGTTATGATACGTAGGAATAGAAGAGGTATCCATTTGTGCCATTATTAAAACATACACCACACAGGGGAGGGTATCTTCAGCGCACATCGCGAAGTTTAGCATTGCTGAACCGCCCCCAGTCGAAAGATGCACCAGGCAGTGCTTGACTGCCGCTATCACCACCGTCAGAAACACGGCAGCACTGTGTACCATTTCACGGCTGTCTTCAAAGTGTTGACGAAACCTGGCAGCTAATGCTACAGGGCGAACGATGTACCTCCATGGACTCATACCCTTTCACCTACAAGTATAGAGCAGAAGGCGCCACGTAACACAGTGAAAAACGCAAGGGAGGATCTCTCGCCTACATGGTCCTACAGACTGCTCACACGGAGCTTCCGGCGCCCTTCATTACGTCACACGCTTTCACGCGAGGTCCACGAGAAAGAAAGGCTGTGGCGCGTATGTGACAGTACGTGACACTGCAGGCGTTACGTGTGTCAGAAGCTGTCTAGGCGGGTTTGGGGGGGAGGGGTTAAAGGGAAGCGAGTAACTATTTCAGCGAGTTTAACAATTCTCGATTGCACGTTTAAATGCATGCAAGCTGTCTGCAGCACATGAAAAAGATAAGGCCTCTTGTTGGTACCTTTCCAACTGCATATTGATTTCCTGTGTGACCTGCACGCAGCCCAGCGTTCGCCAAATGTGTTGGACAAGGCTACTAGTGTAATGTCTGAAGCTCATTGCAGGACCCGTATTTCTCATAGTCCACAGTTCCGGGTGAGCCCACTTTCTCCTACATAGGGTAAATCTAGAGCATCTGACTACTCGTTGTACAATTTGCAGGCTGAATTTTGCGCTGAAAACAGAATAATCTTTGCTAGGAACTCATAAATTCCAGTGCAAACATTCCATATTTTCCCCATGCTGCAACATCTCGGACATGTATTTAATATGTTGAAATAAACGAATATACTACCAAATAATCATTTTTCCACATAAATCTGAGAATTTCCGCATAAAATTTATCTCCTTGCCACAGTCAGACATATACATCGAAGAATTGAATTTAATTATCCACACGGCAAATAACATGACAGCAACAACGTACCAGATTTACACATCTAAGATCCCATCTCAACGTATGTTTTAAAGTGCACACTTAACATTAGACGTCGCCACATGATTTCTAAATGGCGACAGGTCGAATACATACAGCAAGTCACTGAATTTTCTCATCAGTTTTATGGTGAACGAATAGCATACCGAAATCGGTGTAATTCCCACCTACAGAAAGTGTAGGATTATGCTTTTAAAACAAATATTTTGTCGACAACACTGAAATTTTCGTTGAACACAGTAAATACCCATTGAATTATCACGTTAAGATGTACCTGTGACAGAGGACGAAGAATTCTGGTACAGGTGTGTTCAGCGCTATGTTTGGAATCACGCTACATTTACTGGAGAAGAAATTTCCGAAGACAATGTTTATGGTGACTCAGTTCAGAGGCATATGAACGTTTACTTCGTGAAACATTATCGCTAATCTTTATAGAACCTACAGTAGAAACAGACACCAGAGCGACCCACATCTCATGTTATCATCTCACTAAAGTATCGGTACTGAGCGGTGGAGATGATGTGTTCACAAAGCTCCAAACACAACGGACGCAAACTGTAAGAGAACGAAGCTACTAATTTAATATCGATTCCATCTGATAAAACATTTATAGGTTTTCATAGGTGTGTAAGGTCAAATGTTTATGGAAGTCAATTTCCAAAAACAGTTCAGAAATACTGATATTCTCACATCACCATTTATAAAATGATCGTCAGCGATGGTAAACGTATGTGAGGAAACAGTGGCTTCTTACGAAAGTCACAATCTGTTCCATTCTTATACAACCATTTCAACACTAACAGTGCCAGACACTAGACCACAGCACACCACGTATTAAACACTGATCACAAGTAAGGAACACTAACTTCTCATTCCAACACATACTTGACAACATAATGGAAGAGTTGTTTAATATATGTCCACCATAGATTGAGTTTCTCCATAGCAATCCATATTGCTGTGTGAAGTCACACAGGTTCAACACCATTGAACGCATAACGTTACTTGTCAAAGGTAAGAATTTATTCTCCCATTGCTCTATATGCAGGTGGAATAGCAAAAGGGGCCAAACCCTCCCCCCCCCCCCCGCCCCCTTCCATCTACTCTCACTCACTCCCCCCCCCCCTCTCTCTCTCTCCGTATGATAGGGTAGGTCACTCCCTCCTCATATACGACACTCCAAGACGAAGTTACCAGTGCCAGATGCTAGACCATAGCATTCCCTGTATTGAACACTGACCAGAAGTCACGAACGCTAACTCTGTGTAGTAACGATTACTAGACAACATAATCCGTGTGAGTCAACACCGACACAGATAAGGAAAATGCTGCGATTGCCGGTGGCAGGACTCCAAACTGATCTATGCATAACACTTGCAAATAAATAGGACACTTTATTTCTAAAAAGAAACGAAACATAACTCAACTTCTCGTTATGAAGTGGCTTGATCAGCATCCTCTGCCTCCTACGTCCAATTACTTTTTCGCACTGTTACTACTCGCAGAACGCAGGCTAAGTATCATCTTCCTATTCCTCAGTACCAATGCTCGCGATGTCTGCGACCGAACTGGGCTCGACCAGAGATGCATAACACTTACAAATTAATAGAACATTTTGTTTCTAAAAAGAAACGAAACATAACTCAACTTCTCGTAATGAAGTGGCTTGACCGGCGTCCTCTACTTTCTACGTGCAATTACTTTTTCGCACTATTACTACCCCTGTTTCTCAGTACTGATGCTCTTGATGTCTGCTTCCGAACTGGGCTCGACCAGCAATGGGCGGCTCGTTAAGTCAGCGTTGACACGGGGCGCTGAACTGTACCTTGTAGAAGGTGTGAGCTGCACGCTGTTTATACTGGCGAGTGAGTCAGCTTCTTCTTGATACCTTTTCGGGGTGCTGCGTTGGTCAGTGTGCAATCGATGCTTTAGAACAGCACTTAATCGAAGGGCGGTTGAAATATGTCCACCAACAGTAATCTGTCTATAGCTATCCATTCTGCAGAGTACAAGTCACAGAGGTTCACCACACTTCAACGATATAAAATTACTTCTCAGAGGCGCATATTCCTTCTACCATTGCTCCATATGCAAGTGGAATAAAAAAAGGGATCGCCTAGCAATGATTTAAGATATTCTCCACAATGTGCTAAATATAAGTTTACTATGCGTCAAGAATATATTGGGGCGAGGCAGCATTCAAGTATTTAACACCAGATGCAACACATGCCATGAACAGCACTAACTTTATACTCCAACACATACTTGACAACATAATCGAAGACAAGCTTAAGATATGTCCACCATAGACTGAGTCTCTCCATATCGATCCATATTGCAGAGTACAAGTCACACAGTTTGAATACACCTGAATGTGCGAAGTTACTTGACAGAGGCACATACACTGAGGTAACTGAAGTCATGGGATATCTCTTAAAATCGTGTCGGACCTCCTTTTGCCCGGCATGGTGCAGAAAACCATATGACATGGACACAAAAAGTCGTCGGAATTCCACTGCAGGAGTATTGAGCCATGCTGCCTCTATAGCCCTCTAAAATGATGAAAGTGGTGCCAGTTCAGGATGTAGTGTACGAACTGACCTCCCCATTATGTCCCATAAATATTCGATGGGATTCATGTCCGGAGGTTTAGGTGGCTAGATCATTTGCTCGCATTGTCCAGAATGTTCATCAAACTAATTGTGAACAACTGTGGCCTGGTGACATGACATTGTTGTTTGGGAACATGAAGTCCATGAATGAGTGCAAATGGTCTCCGAACAGCCGAACGTAAACATTTGCAGTCAATGAGCGGTTCAATTGAACCAAAGGACCCAGTTAATTACAAGCAAACACAGGCCACACCAGTATGGGGATCACCACCAGCTTTCACAGTGCTTCGTTGACAACTTCTGGCAAATGGTTCAAATGGCTCTGAGCACTATGGGACTTAAAAATGGTTCAAATGGCTCTGAGCACTATGGGACTTAACATCTATGGTCATCAGTCTCCTAGAACTTAGAACTACTTAAACCTAACTAAACTAAGGACAGCACACAACACCCAGTCATCACGAGGCAGAGAAAATCCCTGACCTCGCCGGGAATGGAACCCGAGAACCCAGGCGTGGGAAGCGAGAACGCTACCGCACGACCACGAGCTGCGGACGTATGGGACTTAACATCTAAGGTCATCCGTCCCCTTGAACTTAGAACTACTTAAACCTAACTAATCTAAGGGCATCGCACACATCCATGAGCCGGCCGAAGTGGCCGTGCGGTTAAAGGCGCTGCAGTCTGGAACCGCAAGACCGCTACGGTCGCAGGTTCGAATCCTGCCTCGGGCATGGATGTTTGTGATGTCCTTAGGTTAGGTAGGTTTAACTAGTTCTGGGTTCTAGGGGACTAATGACCTCAGCAGTTGAGTCCCATAGTGCTCAGAGCCATTTGAATTTGAACACATCCATGCTCGAGGCAGGATTCGAACCTGGGACCGTAGCGGTCGCGCGGTTTCACACTGAAGCGCCTAGAACCGCTCGGCCACATCGGCCAGTCAACTTCTGTTCATTGCTTCATGAGGTGTGTGGTACACTCAAACCCTACCATCATCTCTTGCAAAGTGCAAAAAATCGGTACTCACCTGAACAGGCCAGTGTCTTCCAGTCGTCTAGGGTACAACCGATATCGTCATGATCCCAGGAGAGGCGCTGCAGGCGATGTACTGTTAGCAACGGCACGCAGGTTGGTTGTCTGCTCCCACAGCCCATTAACGTCAAATTTCGACACACTTTCCGAATCAATACGTTCGTCGTATGTTCCACACTGATTTCTGCGGTTGTTTCACGCAGTGTTGGTTCTCTGTTAGCACTGACAATTCTTCGCAAACGCCACTAGTCTTAGTCGTTAAGTGAAGGCTGTGGGCAACTGCGTTGTCCGTTGTGAGAGGTAATGCTTGAAATTTGTTATTCTCGGCACACTCTTTACACTGTGGATCTCAGACTAGTGAATTTCCAAAATTTCCGAAATAGAATGTCCCATGTATCTAGTTCCATCTACCACTCCACGTTGAAAGTCTGTTAATTCCCGTGGTGAGACCATAATCACGTCGTAAACCTTTTCACGTGAATCACCTGAGTACACATGACAGTTCTGCCAATGCACTACTCTTTTATACCTTGTCTACATGATGCTACTGCAATATGTATAAGTGCATATCGCTATCCCATTACTTTTATCATCTCAGTGTATATCTATAGATGGATTTTTGGATAACGCGCTTTGTTGCATAAACAGTTCTAATCATATTTACCCGTCGAAGACCGTCCCAAGTGTATAATAGTTTAGTAATGAACAAATACAATGCTGGGCAGAACGACAAGTAACATCTACAGTCTCCTTCACTGGCAAACGATAGCTATGCACGTTTGCTATGTAAAGCTGTTGTACGTGGCATTAAATTTGCAATCTGTGCAGCATAACAGGATATACGCTGTATGTCATGAAAAGTTCATAACCAAGAAGTACGCATGCAAAAATGACAAATTAGGATAAATTGTAGCTCATGCTTTGATATGCAAATGATTAGCGGTTCAGTGCAATCGCAACAAGACATTTAGCGTGTAACAAAAACTCACGCAGTAGGTTTCTCATTCAATACTCGCATTTGAATAGTTGTTGTCGAAGAGATATTGGTGCTATTGATCTTGTACGAAGGAGAAACCTCTGCAATCACCTTTCTGAATTCGACAAGGGCAAGACAGTAGGTTACTGAGATTGAGTTTATCGTTCTGCGATACCACTACATCCGTTGGACAGTATCCCAAGACTGTCTTTCGAAGATGGAATCGATCGGTTTAAGAGGGCCATCCAGGATCTCAATGGCCCATGTGATTAGAGTACGAGGGGTTCTTCATGCCGCAGCAGAGACAGAATCGCCGATAATGGTGCACCCAAGGACGAAATGACAAGAGTGGCACCACGTCTTCTTTTCAGAAGAGTTCTGATTCTACTCCGAGGCTCTGAGGACAACGAGCTTTGTCATACTGCATTCGTCTTCAATACACAGGCCCAACACCTTGAGTGATGATATAGCGTGCCACTGGTTACAGAAGTCGATCAGCTCTGGTTTGCATAGCCGATAATTTTTACAGTAGCTCTTATATTTCTGACGTGTTAAGGCTGGTAGCTGAGCCATACCTTTGAGGATCCCAGCGGTTTTATCTTTCAATAAAGTAATACAAGACTGCATCTGGTTCATGCAGTCCTAACCTATCTCGACACACGATACTTAGGCGTTCAACTGCTGCCCTAGGCAGTATATCCTCCGGATCTTTAATCATCTGAAAACACTTGATCCTGAGTTGCCGAAACACTAGCAGCCAACCACTCGCCAGCCACTACAGCTGATGATGGCTGGCATAGAGTCGAAGCAGCATGGAATGACATACCTTACCTATATCTGTCATCCAAGTTCAATTCGATTCGAACCCTAGCCAGGTTAGAACCGGTTTCTGACAGAGGTGCCAGTATTGTGTACTAAATTTCGCACCCAATACATGTCCAAAGCAACTGTAAATTTAATATTCTGTTATTCCCACTATACTGAAACGTGCGTATGGCATTTGTGACCGGGTTACATCTTCCGGGGAATCGACCGTCAGGTGCAAGTCTTTTTAGCTGACACCATAGGAGACTTGCGCCTAGATGATGACAGAATGATAATGAGGACAAAACACACACGCGCGCGCGCGTACACACACACACACACACACACACACACACACACATAGTTCCGAGCGGAAAAAATCCCCGACCGGATCGGGAATCGAACCCAGGGCCCCGAGATCAAGAGTCAGCACCACTTATCGCATGAATACTGAATATGTACAGCAAGTAATATTACGTTATTTTCATACGTCCTGGCATTGCAGTTTTAAACGCTATGTTAATATCAGCACTCAACGATAATTTTCTGCTTGGCAGTTTATGCTTAAAAGATTCTGCTTGCTTAACAGATGGAGCCCATGTAGCAATACAAACAGGAATGTGTGACATGACAATCACACATCTCTGAGCAATATTCGATTGTTTTTGTACTTATTTCTTGGTTATTATTGAGGAGAGTGCAGGGCTGGCAACTCAGGAAGAAGGTGTTCAAATATCTTCTTAGAAACGAACGCCATCGGGTGTTCGCCCGTGGCCCGGTGTGACGGCTAGAGGTTAGTCAGGGAGGCCTAGAGAAGGTACACTGACCACCGCAGTTTGGAGAAACAAAATGGTTCAAATGGTTCTGAGCACTATGGGACTTAACATCAGTGGTCATCAGTCCCCTAGAACTTAGAACTACTTAAACCTAACTAACCTAAGGACATCACACACATCCATGCCCGAGGCAGGATTCGAACCTGCGACCGTAGCAGTCGCGCGGTTCTGGACAGCGCGCCTAGAACCGCTAGACCACCGCGGCCGGCTTTGGAGAAACAGGGTGGGGTAAACCACCGCTCCGCGTTTATGGGCAAATGCAGTTTTCTCCTTTGAAGGCAGTCTGCCATTAAGCTATTGCAAGTTCCTAACGTATCAGTGAGCTTGATGAACTCACCTTCTTGTACACAGGACTAAGAATGGGTCGCCACGGCACTGTTCGGACACCATAATAAATTTCGTTGCCTTTCTGACCAGATTTTGTTATCCAATCAAATGAGTCTTTCCACCACCTTGCCTAAGCGCAAAGGTTCAAATGGCTCTAAGCACTGTGGGACTTAACATGTGAGGTCATCAGTCCCCTAGACTTAGAATTACTTCGCTACGGTCGCAGGTTCGAATCCTGCCTCGGGCATGGATGTGTGTGATGTCCTTAGGTTAGTTTAGGTTTAAGTAGTTCTAAGTTCTAGGGGACTGATGACCTCAGAAGTGAAGTCCTATAGTGCTCAGAGCCTTTTGAACCATTTTCTTAGAACTACTTAAACCTAACTAACCTAAGGAGATCACACACATCCATGCCCGAGGCAGGATTGTAACCTGCGTCCGTAGCAGCAGCGCGTTTCCGGACTGAAGCACCTAGAACCGTTCAGTCACAGCTGCCGGCAAACGCATATGGATAGACCACTGTGTGAAACATGGCTAGCAGTTGATACCAACCTCTGGCGTGTTAAGATGTGTTCTGTAAATGAAGAATGAGAAATTATTGCAGGGTTCCCCTGTATTCACGTAAATTAACCAACATTTTGGTGGTAACGTTGGCAGTAGCTCTGAGGTTTCCCTCCCACGTGAAGTTTTTTAAAAATTGGTGAGTTAAGTTTGGAGGGGTGTAATATAGGACACCTGTGGTCCTGCCGTGGAGGGAGAGAGACTTTTGTCGAGGATCCATGTAGGGTCACGCTGTTGTGTCATGAGAGAGAGTTAGGAAGACACGCGCAAAGCGTGACAGGGGAACTTATCTCGTTCGAAGATTTCGATGAGGAACTGCTTGTGGACCACTTACTGTTGCACCGACCACGGCTGAAAGTGGATTCGATCGGGAACTGGATGTGGATCATAAACTGGTAGGAGGGAATACCTTCCCTATGAACAAGTTACTAATTACAAGTATGCAAAAGTGCTCATATTGGGTCGTACTACTCTTGACTTCAAAGTACAGGTCCTACTGTGGCGAAGGCTAGTGAATCTTTCTAAGTACCGCAAATTCCAAAATAACACAGGTCTAGCGCATGAACCCGAGCGACACAGAGATAGTGTCCCAGACAACCATGGATGTGCCCTCTCCCTCCAATCGGTAGTTGGCTTGTACACTGCACCAGCCTTCTGGATTGTTCCATGATGATTGTGTCGACTGCACTCGTCATGCGATTGCCGCATGACGTCCGCCGTAGTTTCCCGTCGTATACTTCTCAGCGCTGGTGCCTGCACCTTTCAAGGGTTCAAGTTGCTTAGTTCGCTGCTAGTCATGTGACTCTCCAGTGTCCGCTTCTTCTTAGCTGATCAAAAATTGGATAGAGGCATCTAATTCGTGACGCAAATATTTCACTTCCTCTCGCCAAGAAACGATTTCCCAACTTTCTTCCTAGCTTAAGTTGAATACTTTACGATTGACTGTTTTACCCTTCGCGACACCTCCCTTCACCATGGGAAAATTTTGTAAGCTCGGACCTCTGAGGTTACAAAATTTTCGTCATCTACTACGGTGTGCCAATGGTCCTTGCGAGCTTCTGTTTTCAGCATTATGTTCCACATTACAAAGTTTATGGATTCTTTACTTCACAACAACGAGAGCACCCAGTTTATAAACAGGATTACATACTGATTGTAGTATAATGTACATTTCAACAAAAGTCTTCTATTTGGGGTCACTGACCTCATTCGTTTCGTTGCTTGATGTGAGTACACTCCTCACATTTCACCTTAGGTCGGCTACAGGTCACACTTTGCACTTCAACACATGAATGTTCAACGCATTACATATTTACACATGAACTGACACAAATATAGGTAATCTAATGACCTCGATACATTGCGCATTGCACTTATAGCCAAGGGGTTGGTGCTAATTTGTCTCTTGTCAGAATGTAGCGCTAGAGACTCCAACACACGGGTATTTGCCTCCATCTTTCTGGTGAGTCGTGGCGTCTGACTATGTTCCTTCCACAACACTCGGTCAGAAAGAGGGTTGCGTTGCACGAACCTCAGTTCGTAGTCTATTACATCTTGCTCCTCTGTGCACTGTTCAGACTCAGGCGAGGGAGTGTACCTCACTGCCCTTAGGGGTACTGTTAGTTACTACTATATTCGTCCCACACACTCTGGTACAACAGCTCCCTCCTGCTTCACAAAGCCGTTTTCCACATCTTCTGCAATACTTACAATAAAAACATAAGCAACAGGTTATTATCACTAGACAGATCAGTACTGAACCACCGTATCCCCACATGGAATACACACTCTTCAACCATCCTATTGTTGGTACTCTATTTCATATTGTAAGTCGTCTATTTTACGACCTGCAACTTTTAGATCATCTAAATGCCTAACTATATGCTCTAATGGCAAGAGTATGGGGATTTGAGTCACGCTTTGTTTTTTCTCGTCTATCATCCAACAATCTATGTCTGTGGTTAACTTAGGAACTATGTCTATCTTACTGATATTTGTGCGAATGGCATGGTTGGCCTGCAACATAATCTGTGTACCATTTCCCTTACATTTACTGACAAAAATTAACTTACCAGTGCCCCACACAATAAGGTCGCTGGGTGTCGAATCTTTACATAATATTGTGAAGTTGTAATCTTTTGGAGCTACGTACAACCATTCGTAGGCTTGCATCTGAGTCCCGATACTTCCGTTTAATACAATGTATTTAAGATTACAGTCTTTGGTAATTTCTCTTACTGGTTGTAACATACGAGTTTCACATCGCTGGTGATCGTAAGTGGTTATTAGGACGAAATTTTTTTTATAGATATGGTTTCTCAAAGGGACAGTTTTACAGCGTAGCTGGTCACAGGACAGTTGCGCGTACTGTCGTTTCGCTTCGTTTATAATTATGAATAAGTTTTATGATGCTATATAAGCGAAGTAAACAAATCAAAAAACGTTTTGCATCACCTCGGTCCCGAGAGTTCCGGAACCTGTACAGAAAACAGGAATAGAGATCAACATAAATATCATTTCCGCCCTTTTTATTGCTCATGAAAAACACACATTGCATGTTGTACCATCATACAGCGAGACCTTCAGAGTAGTGGCCAAGATTGATGTACACACCGGTACCTCTAATACCCAGTAGCACGTCCTCTTGCATTGACGCATGCTTGTATTCGTCGTGGCATACTATCCACAAGTTCATCAAGGCACTGTTGGTGGAGATTGTTCCACTCCTCAACGGCGATTCGGCGTAGATCCCTCAGAGTGGTTGGTGCGTCACGTCGACCATAAACAGCCCTTTTCAATCTATCCCAGGCATGTTCGATCGGGTTCATGTTTTGAGAAAATGCCGGCCACTCGAGTCAAGCGATGTCGTTATCCTGGAGGAAGTCATTCACAATATGTGCACGATGGGGGCGCGAATTGTCGTCCATGAAGACGAATGCCTCGCCAATATGCTGCCGATATGGTTGCAGTATCAGTCTGAGGATGGCATTCACGTATCGTGCACCCGTTACGGCGCCTTCTAATACCACCTGCGGCGTACGTCTGCCCCACATAATGCCACCCCACAACAGCAGGGAACCTCCACCTTCCTGCACTTGCTGGACAGTGTGTCTAAGGCGTTCAGCCTGACCGCGTTGCCTCGAAACACGTCTCCGACGATTGTCTGGTTGAAGGCATATGCGACACTCATCGGTGGGCGGTCTATTCGGTATGTTGTTGGGTCCATCTCTGCTGCACTGTATGGTGTCGTAGTTGCAAAGATGGACCTCGCCATGGACGTTGGGAGTGAAGTTGCGCATCATACAGTCTACTGCGCACAGTTTGAGTCGTAACACGACGTCCTGTGGCTGCACGAAAAGCATTATTCAGCATAGTGGCGCTGCTGTCAGATTTCTTCCTAGCCATAATCCCTTGGTAGAGGTCATCTATTGCGGTAGTAGCCCTTGGGCGGCCTGAGGGAGGCATGTCACCGACAGTTCCTGTCTGTCTGTATCTCCTTCATGTCAGAACAACATCGCTTTGGTTCACTCCGAGAGGCCTGGACTCTTCCCTCGTTGAGAGCCGTTCCTGGCACAAGGTAACAAAGAGGACGCCGTCGAACGTCGGTATCGACCGTCTAGGCATGGTTGAACTACAGACACCACGAGCCGTGTACCTCCTTCCTGGTGGAATGATTGTAACTGATCGGCTGTCGGATCCCCTCCGTCTAATAGGCGCTGCACATGTATGATTGCTTACATCTTTTCCTGGGCTTAGTGACATCTCTGAACAGTCAAAGGGACTGTGTCTGTGATACAATATCCACAATCAACGTCTATCTTCAGGAGTTCTGGGAACCGGGGTGATGCAAAACTATTTTTCATGTGTATATTTCTTTGTCTTGTCGTACTCAGCTTGTAGTGGCCACACCTTATATAGTGTACATACGTTACTATCAACTAAAGGTATATTTAATATAGAAATTAACGTATTGCCAGCTAAAAATACGTCTAAATTTATGATACGAAGCAGCAGCTTCCCTTGGTCCTTCGTGAGTTCAACTGGGAACTTATTGTCTTTCAATTCTCCTTTTATTAGTTCTAGATACTTAACTACCTGCAATCCCGTCTCCGGCCATCCTGATTTAGGTTTTCCGTGATTTCCCTAAATCGTTTCAGGCAAATGCCGGGATGGTTCCTTTGAAAGGGCACGGCCGATTTCCTTCCCAATCCTTCCCTAACCCGAGCTTGGGCTCCGTCTCTAATGACCTCGTTGTCGACGAGACGTTAAACACTAACCACCACCACTTAACTACCTGCACAGGATTTATTAAGTGTGGTTCCAAGAGACCTTTCTGCGCGTTCACGATGGCAGAAACCAAGTCATACTCTCATTTCAATTCATTAAACATGGCCGTGAATTGCACTAACTGTTCCGTGATAAGTATTAGAATTAGGGCCGGTTGTACCTTCTTGCTGATATTTTTTTCGTAATCTTCGAAATGCGGGCTTAATCCCATCAGCGATAATTTGAGCTTTCTTGATTACTGCGTCAGGCGATTGATTTACTCCTGTTAGTGACGTCCTTACAATATCAGTTGCTCTTTGGATAACCGCTACAGCTTATCCTGTTTCTCCTCTAATGCATCTATTTTAGCTTTAAAGAATGCCGCATGTCTTCATCTGACGTACCGATCAGTACGTTGCTCGTCTCTCGTTGACTCGTGCCTAGCCAAATGCTCAGTTAACCCATTCGCCTCCGTAATTTTACCCACATGCCATTTTACCGTTTTCTGAACGTTCTCACACTCTCCAATGTTCACCATTGCCTGAAGCAGCTTGTTCACACAATGCGTTTGCTCAAATTTTTAGTGCAGTTCTCGTAGATTAAAATATACTACTGGCCATTAAAATTGCTACACCACGAAGATGACGTGCTACAGACGCGAAATTTAACCTACAGGAAGAAGATGCTGTGATATGCAAATGATTAGCTTTTCAGAGCATTCACACAAGGTTGGCGCCGGGGGCGACACCTACAACGTGCTGAAATGAGGAAAGTTTCCAACCGATTTCTCATACACAAACAGCAGTTGACCGGCGTTGCCTGGTGAAACGTTGTTGTGATGCCTCGTGTAAGGAGAAGAAATGCGTACCATCACGTTTCCGACTTTGATGAAGGTCGGATTGTAGCCTATCGCCGTTGCGGTTTATCGTATCGCGACATTGCTGCTCGCGTTGGTCGAGATCCAATGACTGTTAGCAGAATATGGAATCGGTGGGTTCAGGAGGGTAATACGGAACGCCGTGCTGGATCCCAACGGCCTCGTATCACTAGCAGTCGACATGACAGGCACCTTATCCGCATGGCTGTAACGGATCGTGCAGACACGTCTCGATCCCTGAGTCAAAAGAGTGGGACGTTTGCAAGACAACAAACTTCTGCACGAACAGTTCGACGACGTTTGCAGCAGCATGGACTATCAGGTCGGAGACAGTGGCTGTGGTTACCCTTGACGCTGCATCACAGACAGGAGCGTCTGCGATGGTGTACTCAACGACGAACCTGGGTGCACAAATGGCAAAACGTAATTTTTTTCGGATGAATCCAGGTTCTGTTTACAGCATCATGATGGTCGCATCCGTGTTTGGCGACATTGCGGTGAACGCACATTGGAAGCGTGTATTCGTCAACGCCATACTGGCGTATCACCCGGCGTGATGGTATAGGTTGCCATTGGTTACACGTCTCGGTCACATCTTGTTAGCATTGACGGCACTTTGAACAGTGGACGTTACATTTCAAATGTGTTACGACCCGTGGCTCTACACTTCATTCGATCCCTGCGAAACCGTACATTTCAGCAGGATAATGCACGACCGCATGTTCCAGGTCCTGTACGGGCCTTTCTGGATACAGAAAATGTTCGACTGCTACCCTGGCCAGCACATTCTCCAGATCTCTCACCAATTGAAAACGTCTGGTCCATGGTGGCCGAACAACTGGCTCGTCACAATACGCCAGTCACTACTCTTGATGAACTGTGGTATCGTGTTGAAGCTGCATGGGCAGCTGTACCTGTACACGCCATCCAAGCTCTATTTGACTCAATGCCCAGGCGTATCAAGGCCGTTATTACGTCCAGAGGTGGTTGTTCTGCGTACTGATTTCTCAGGATCTATGCACCCAAATTGCGTGAAAATGTATTCACATGTCAGTTCTAGTATAATATATTTTTCCAATGCATACCCGTTTATCATCTGCATTTCTTCTTGGTGTAGAAATTTTAATGGCCAGTAGTGTAACTCACAGTGCTCCAAGCTGTACTATATAGACTAACCCATGGTCATCTTAATATATCCCCGGTGCCGATTTAAACCGTTGTACTCGTATGTCTAGCGGCGACGTGTCTCGCACCGTGAGGCCGCCCAGCAACGTACTCCCCATATTGGTGTCTTCCACGGTGCCTCCACTCCTGGCGTTCTCAACCTCCCAATTATTGAACACTAATTCACCATGAAATGCATTACACTTCATATTGATAATCCAACCATGGCTGTCTTCCGGATACTTTTGTAACTATCCCCAGGACTCTAAAAATCTCTTTCAAACGATTTTCATTCACTTTCACACATTTCTTTCCTTTCAGTCTAATTGTTCCATTTGGTTCCTGTACATCAACCACACTGAACTGTCCTCACCACTGACTGTCTAGCTTCTCACTGTGTCCTCTACGCATGCTCTCATCATACAATAACACTCGGTCATGGTACCAAATTCCTTTGGGTCTTGAGTTTTGTCGTAATTGACATCATTTCTCTCCTTGTTTGCTTGTGTCGCCGTGCGGGCATCCTGATGCAACATCTGCATCTGTTGTCGGATCTCGGTCACGTAATTCTCGTAGCTGTAAACTACGTTCGCGGGTTTTTTCTGTAGCCATCCGGGTGAGTTGCACTTTCTCCCGAGAAACAATTCTAACGGTGTGTACTCTGTGATACTGTGTGGGGCAGTGTTGTAAACGAATGTCGCGAAGGGGACCCATTGGTCCCAATCGTCTTACCCTCTGTTAACATAATGCAGTAACATTTCAGTTAGTGTACGATGTGTGCGTTCTAGTGCGCCGTTTGACTGAGGATGGTAAGTGGTTGTCTGCACTTTGTCTATTCTGAACAGTTTACAGACTGCTTCTAGTATCACTTACGAAATTACTACCCATGTCGGTGAGCAGGGCCGTAGGGATTCCAAATTTCGTTAACTTCGAGCGACTGCGTCGGCGGCCTGTCGGTCAATTGGCTCGGCAAAGACAAACTTTGCGAGTTAGTCCGGAAACGTCCGGATATATCGGTTCCCGGATTGTGTTGGTGGTAATGGACCTACTATATCAATATCGTATCTTTCAAATACGAAATCCGGGGTCGGCGTCAATTATAATGGTTGCTTCGTCTTTGCATGGGTTATTTTGTTTTTCTGACAACTCTCACATGATTTTATAAATTTCTCTATATCTGCCTTGATTCCAGACCACGTACAATACTGTTTCACCCGCTCATATGTTCTCCCCATCCCGTGGTCTCCGCCTAAACGGAATATATGCATTTGCGTTAACGCTGCCAGTTTGTCCGAAGGACTCATCACATTCTCCTCGCTTATCTCCGGTGTGTCGGTCGTTCCTTCCCTGTCTGGCGATTTGGTGGCTGCTACCGTGGCTGCTATCGCTGAACCCGCTGACTTGGCGTGCGTCTCTACTGACACGGCCTCGTCCAGCTTATCTCCACGCTCGCCGAGCTCTTGCGCGGGCTCTTCGGTACTCTGTTCCGGCAGCGTATCCTCATCAAGTACGCTTCAGATAAGAGAAAGCACATCAGCTACTCGATTCTGCTTACCCTCTTTGTACAGTATCTGATAGTCGTATTCCTCTAACTTTAGACGGAACTTCGTTAGCCTAGATGACGAATCAGAAATACTGCTCAACCCCACCAGTGGTTTATGGTCCCTAATTATTCTGAATTTCTTCCAGAATATGTATAACCGGAAGTATTTGACAGCCCATAATATTGCTAGAAACTTGCGTTCTACAGTACTACAATTTTGTTCTGCTTTGTTAAGCGTCCTGGGTATATAAGATATATGCGATCTGCATCTCCTTTCCCATTGGTAATTGGCTGACATATGCACCTAGCGAGTGACCGCTTGCATCAGTCGTGATCAAAAAGTCTTTACTGAAATCCGGATACTGCAGGATCGGAGGGCGAATTACACTACTGGCCATTAAAATTTCTACACCAAGAAGAAATGCAGATGATAAACGGGTATTCATGATTCATGTGATTACATTTTCACGCAATTTGGGTGCATAGATATTGAGAAATCAGTACCCAGAACAACCAACTCTGGTCGTAATAACGGCCTTGATACGCCTGGCTATTGAGTCAGAGTTTGGATGGCGTGTACAGGTACAGCTGCCCATGCAGCTTCAACACGATACCACAGTTCATCAAGAGTAGTGACTGGCGTATTGTGACGAGCCTGTTGCTCGGCCACCATTGACCAGACGTTTTCAATTGGTGAAAGATCTGGAGAATGTGCTGGCCAGGTCAGCAGTCGAACATTTTCTGTCTCCAGAAAGGCCCGTACAGGACCTGGAACATGCGGTCGTGCATTATCCTGCTGAAATGTAAAGTTTCGCAGGGATCGAATGAAGGGTAGAGTCACGGGTAGACCATTCAATATGATCAGTATGCACAAAAACCAGCAGGTAATCTCTACGTATTTATTATAATTTAGAATCGTTCACGTTTTGTGGCCATGACTGCTCTACCGATTGTATATGCTGAAATGTAGGAAATGGTAAACCAGAGGATACTGAAATTCGGAACATCTGACACCATGAAAACTGACCACGGTACTAACCTTATACCTTCAGTGATGCATAAAGAAGTTACGTATTGGTGCCCTACACCTACAAATGAACAGCAGGATGGACATGCTACACATAACATAGGAAAAACGCTGAGTTATTACAGAAATAGTCATAATAGTGCTTGGGACACTCTGCTACCATATAAAGCAGCAGTGTATTACGCAATGAGTCACGAAAATGTGGGCTCATCACCCTATTATGTTGTTTTTGGCCAGAGAAAACCCTCTCCTTTCAAATTATGCCAACTGCCCAAAGCAGAAGATGTATCCTTCATTCGAAATTTTGCTGGAAGGTTAAAAAGTATATGATCCAGCTTAAAAAGACAAATACAAAAGCTGCAGAGTGGCAGGAAGACACCCTCAACAAAAAAGTAAAACTGCACAAGTATCACATCAGGCAGTGGGTAATGTTGACTAACCCTTACGTGCAAAAACAAAGAGCTAAGAAGTACATTTCACATTACCAGTGAGCTTTTGAGGTAATCGAAAACTCGTATTCGGTTAATTTCAAACTGTAACTCTCGATACAAACCACAGCTATGCACGTAGACCGAATCAGTTCATGTCAGGGTGCACTGGAAACGCTGTTTCAAATGGCGATAACGTCTTCTGAAGGTGAAAGGGAAGGGGTTGGAGAAAAGGGAAAGATGGGTAAAACAGGGCAAGTGGAACAGGATATCCCTACAATTATTCCGACCCATTGCTACGAGGTTAGGTCACGAAAAGGACTGGCAAACTAACATAGAATTTCCACTTCCAGTAAGGCGCAGTCCAGATCCAACTCAGGATCAGCTCTCAGAGAACAGAGTGTAGCAACTCCCATCTGCTGACATTGAGTGTAACGTAATCGGGAATCTGAACACGAGAGGCAATATCGTTGTAATTATTTCTGAGCCTGTTGGGCAGATGTGAATTGTCAGAAGCTCTCAAAGTATGTCCTTTGGTTGGTGGCTTAGTATTTACACAGCAGCCAGATGTAGTGAATCAGAAAACTGGTGGACACTGATCACAAACTTTGGCGAATGGGCAACAGTAAACGAAATTCAGCGACTGGAAGATCCCTTCTGGAAATTGCATGATACAAGGCAAGACTGGGTTGAATGGAACTTGAGGGAGAAATCAGTTATTGCAATCAGCCTTCATACATTTGCAGGGGCTGCTGTGCCGGACTACGGAATTAGTCTCGCGGGTCCGACAAAATGGTAGCTGTTTAGACACAGGTGAAGACTGTATTCAGTACTGACGATGCAGAAGGCTTAGAAAAGATAATCACGGTGTTGGAACAAATACAAGCAGATGTGGAAGAGAATCACGGACCACTAAATTGCACACTAGACAGCTCACAAGTCAGGAAAGGGCGTGGCGAAAAATACACGCAAATTACGTACCATGACTGCCACTCAATGACCCTCGTATGGGAACTGACAGATGCAGTAAACCACGACTTCGACGTTCTCAAACACTATTTGATAATGCACTCCTCCACAGTGTCCATGGTTATCTGAGCCTGATACTATTGTTACCATTAAGTCAGTTCTTGGAAGGACTATGTAAAGTACGAGCCGAGTTACCGGCACCGTTGGAATTATTAGCAGCAGAATAAAAAGAATCTGAGCCACTGTACTACCATCTGGGCAACGTCGCTGGCACTGACGTTAATCCATAATTTTCCTTCCTTCCTTTCTTCACGAGTACGCAAGAGGGAAACTGATTAAGAGTTTGGTGCAGTTACTGCTAACGATTAAGGATTGCCGATTTGAGGGTTTAGCCATTCACACCCGACCAGAAGCATGGGGCATTCTGCACAAATTTCTGCGTTTTTACGTACACGAAATACTATTGCTAGTACCTGATAGATACTCTTACGCCTTAATCTGTCACGGGATTACTGCAGTGCCAAACTAGGCGAGCCACCATCAGCCCTATAAAACGAGTACACACAGCATCTGGGTCATGCCGATGCATGTTTCACTCTGAAAAGCCTGTGACTGAGTGCGCCAAGGAAGTCAGTACACGTGGAAACAAATTCTTCCGAACGATAAGGTATCATTGGCTGTTCTCAGTAGAAAAACCGGTGGTCGTTATTTGCATCTGCTACGAACAAGGATATTTCGGTAGCACGCAATTACTAAAACTGCATGGGCAATGTATTGCGAACTAGTGTTGTATCGTTGTGAGAGATACCGAAGCGCGCAGTGACATACCTTACTTCACAGCTGCTAGCGCCACGTCATCATAACATGCTTATGTGTAGCATACAAAGTATTGCGCTATAATCTAAGAATGAAATTAAAAATTAAAAAACTTTCCCAAACTTTGTCACGGTATGCTTCAGTACATTAATGTGAAAACTGTTAAATCTCAGAATGATCAGATGAATAAGCTTTTTAAATATATTACTTAAAGGGAAAAAAAGTGGCGCTCAATAATGAAGCTAGAAAGCCAAAAATTGCTCAGATTGTGCATATGTATGTCACAATCAAAAGTTACAAGTCTCAACTTGATCGGTGCAATATTTTGGTCAAAATCGGTGTTTTACGAAAAATTGAGGCTCTAAATATTAGACTCTGAAAGATGAAAATTCCTATGTAGTCTCAGTTTGATATAAAAACATTAACTATGTGGCTCCATTACGGCGCCTCTATTAGTTTTCAAGTTATTTACTAAAATCCAAATTTGCAATGAAAACATCCTTAATCATGATAAAGTGTCATTATTTGTAATGTTTATAGGAAGTTCTAGTTACAACACTCGAGTATGTTAAGGAAATAATGCATCTGTATCAGGTTTCAAGACTTTATCCTAAATAACTACAGTTACAAGGAATTTTAAAGAGCCAGTTCAGAGGACATGTTCTTACGTCAGTTCCATTCTAAGAATTCTAGCTGGCAAAGTTTCAATGCAATCGAACTGTAACTTTTTTAGTGACTAAAGCAAACTTAACTCTTTTTGTGTAAAAGTTAAAAAGACTGAACTATTAATCGACAGAGACATTAATTAATAAATATGGCCTGTGCCTATAGCACTTAATAAGAAATCAATTTGCCCGCTTCAGTCAAACGCCTGTGTGTGTTGCGCCTCGGATGATGTCACAGCGAGGCAGCTACCAAATACGATTTTGGCAAAAGTGGGAAATGAACTCGCGAGGAAGTAACAGTTTATGTGCCGCCCGTAATGTTGACAAAACTGCGTGGCAAGTGGTGAGCTTTCCACTTTTGAGGCAAGCAATTAACTTTTGATTATTAGAAGTCAGGGCGATGAACTATTTTACTTGGAACTTCTCATAGAGGTCGCCTCTGACGTGCTGACAGTGCTTTTTCTGATAGGGACATTTCCATTATTATCAGGAATATTGTTGCGACCCGACAGCGTAGCCGAGAGCGGTAATGCGTTGCTTACTGGACTCGGGTAGGCGCGCCGACCCCAGACCGAACTCGCCCAGCGGACTGAAGACGAGGGCCGGTCTTCTGGCGAGCCTGGACGTGGTTTTTAGGCGGTTGTCCACATCCTGCTAGGTGAATACCCAGGTGGTCCCCACGTTCCGCCTCAGTTACACGACTCGTAGACATTCGCGCTATTTCATGGCTTACACTAGACACAGACAGCTGAGGTACATTAATTCTGTCCGGGGGGGTTTGAGGTGGCGACAGGAAGGGCATCTGGCCACCCTCTGCAACTAACACTGCCAAATCCATAGTAACATGGCCGACCCCACGTTGAAGCGGGACAAAGGCCCAAAGAAAATGATCAGGAATATTATCATGCTTGTGCGTGTAAACTTTTACTGAATATATTAATCAGTTACAACTCCAAAGTTTTATTTAGTCATAGATCCTGATCCCGCTGAGTAAATAGCAAGTAGGAATATTTTATTTCAGTGAGCACAAAGGGTAATGTGGACTTGCAGACTGGAAATTATGGTCAGCATGTTTTCCATCGCTTTCTGGTTGACCAAAGAAGTAGTTTTCAGTCTCTTGCAAACAGTGAGGCTTTATATGCTTTTTTCACCCGCCTCCCCATATATGGTGCATCACTGTGCAAGTGATCAGTACAAAACAGGGAACACAGTAGGCTCTAACAATATACTGAAGTTAAATATGCCGAAACCAGTGCGAGTACCATGTTAAAATTTGTTTGCAAGTATGTAAGCTACATTGAAGATTTTAGCCACCATAACCTTGAACGTGGTGGAGGCATTTAAGAAGAAGGCCACCAGCGCTGAGGTCAGAAGGGGATGGTGCACCATCATGGAGTTGCGTGAGCCTATGAGTTATCTGCAAGCTACTGAATTTAAAACTGTATTTCTTGATGAGTACTGGTCTCGTAACAATTGCTGTATCATTGTGAGAGGAACAGAGGCGACCGAGAGTGTCGGTAATTAACCCCAGTTCACTGCTACTGGTGCCAAGATATCATAACGCGCCTATGTGTAGCATAAAAAGTATTGTGCCACAGTATGAGAATTAAATAAAAAATTAAAAACTTCTTCCAAAATTTGTCAGAGTTTGCTTCAGTATACTAATGTGAAAATCGTAAAATTTCGGGATTATCAAATGAATAAGTTTTGCTAAATATATTATTTTAAGAAAAAATAAATGGCGCTAAATAATGAGGCTAGAAAGCCAAAAATTGTTCAGAATGTGCAAATGTATGTCTCAATCAAAAGTTACAAGTCTCAACTTGATCTGTGCAATATTTTGCTCAAAATCGCTTTTTTACGAAAAATGGAAGGCGCTAAATATTATACTCAGAATGATGAAAATTCGTATGTAGTGTCAGTTTGATATAAAAACATGAACTATGTGACTACATTAAGCTACTTGTATTACTTTTCCAGTTATTTGCTAAAATCCAAATTTGGAATGAAAATATCCTTATTCATTATTGACTAAGTATCATTTGTAATTGTTATAGAAAGGTCTAATTACAGCACTCGATTACATTACAGAAATAACACACCTGTAAAAAGTTTCAAGACTTTATTGTAAATAGCTTCAGTTAAAACAAATTTTAAAGAGTTCGTTCAGAGATCATGTTCTGCTGTCAGTTCCTTTCTAAATATTCTAGCTGGCAAAGTTCAAATGGACTAGAGCTAAAACATTTTTCGTAAATAAAGCAAACTTAACTCTTTTTATATAAACATTGAGAAGACTGTGAACCATTAAACGATAGAAGGAGCAGGCCAACAAAGACATGAGGGCATTTTGTTAGTGCGGGCGGCCTACATTCAGGGGCAAATATTCATTCAGAGCCACAAATATAGTTCTCATAGGTCCTGAACCTATTGTTCTGCTAAGAGGATTATGACCCCCTGGGAACAATCTGTCCTTTTGTGAAACCTCCCCCAGCCTACCCCCTCCCCCTCCTCCCCAACTCCTCAGAAACTTCCAACCTCCTACCCTCTCCTCTCGCTTATACGACTACACTTTCAGGTCTGAGTTGTCCAAATAGCCCCCTCTCACTCTATCAATTTGACTAACTACTTAAATAAATTGATCAATTAATTCAAATGGCTCTGAGCACTATGGGACTTAACAACTGAGGTCATCAGTCCCCTAGAACTTAGAACTACTTAAACCTAACTAACCTAAGGGCATCACACACATCCATGCCCGAGGCAGGATTCGAACCTGAGACTGTAGCGGTCGCGCAGTTCCAGACTAAAGCGCCTAGAACTGCTCGGCCACATCGGCCGGCTATCAATTAATTAATCACTCACCTCTGGTAAAGGCCCAACCTACCTCCCTTCTCCCCCTCCCCTACATGGAAACTGGCGGCTCTGTGCTAGAGAGGAAGGATTTTACAACAGGTAATTCAGTTACATAGCAGAGGGTATATTGTTTATTTATAAAAAAATCATTTTTCTGAGGCTGGAACTCTGTTGCTCATCACTCTCTGCTGTTTTGTCTAGAAAATTACACCAAAAAGAATTAATCAAATCTATCGTTATTTTTTATTCCGGTCATGCATGTAATACCGTCATTAAAACCCATCACACGTGATTACACTGTTAAAAATATATCGAGCGATAAGCATGGACCGTACGCTGGCCCACTCCCAGTGACGCTTCGCGCCACCGGTACAGAGTTTCCGGAATCGGTGTGCCCTGGGGGGGGGGGGGGGGGGGGGCTGTGTGTAGCGAAGTGTCTGTCAGCGGCCCCGCCGCGCACCTGTGTCCTAGATGTCATACTAATACCTGAACAAAAGCATCAGCTGACAGCAACCCTTTGATACTTGATACCTAAGAAATTCCTGCCGAAAAATGTGCTCTCCCTCTCTCTTTCTCCTCCTGTAGCCTTCCACTGCTGGGCCTGCACGCGCCGTCGGTCACGGTCAGACCGAACCGCAAAGAAAGCAGCGTTTACCTGGTGAACCCCTGCAGAATACCGACACACACGAGAACTCCTTCCAAGGCAAATGCCAGGCCGAGAATCGATCAAGAAATACAGCTCAAGTTAGTAAAAAATTAATTTCCGGTCATATGATCGTGATGTAGGGGATATAAGGAGGACACGGTAGCTATCTCACACACACAAATAAATGATGTCACACAACTAGTAGCTGGCTGACTCGAAATACACATTAAAAAAGATCGTTGCATACAAAGAGAGAAAGAGCTGTAATTTTATTTGCAGATAACATGGGATATTTTATTCCGCCGCGGGTTCAAAGGTGCTCCAGGCTTCCTGTCGCACATTCTTATGTTGCATTTCATGAACTGCTTCAAGGGTTATGAAATCTCGTTAGGAATATCATATTTTGAAGATGTCACAAATGGTGCTTCAGAAGAAGTGCCACAGGAATGATAGTTGGCTCTGAGCACTATGGGACTTAACTGCTGAGGTCATCATTCCCCTAGAAGTTAGAACTACTTAAACCTAACTAACCTAAGGACATCACACATATCCATGCCCGAGTCAGGATTCGAACCTGCGACTGCAGTGGTCGCGCGGTTCCACACCGCAGCGCCTAGAACCGCTCGGCCACCCCGGCCGGCGGAATGATAGTTGGAATTTAAAATTTCGACGTTAGTTTGTACGGTCACTGTTATAGAATTCCCGCTATTAATCGGGGATCTGACGTCGTGATTAGGGGTTTAAAGCATTATAGAATTCCTAAGTTAGTTCTTTCTGCTACATTCTGAAGGAGGAAAGCCAGCACCAGCGTTCAGGGACTGGAGGAAGCTGCAGCTGTGGCCACAGCCGCAGTAGTGGACGAGCATGTATGCCCGAGTGCGCCACCACCGGCCATGAAGGGCATCCGGGGATGATTGGAGTGGTAGGAATTCGGATGTTATCAATAAGTCTAGGGCCAACATCCATCACTTCGAATCTTCTCTAACGCAACATACACACGCTCACTCAGCACACTGGTCACTTCGCCTGCCCTTGCTGCCGTGGGCAAGATCTGACAGGTTCAGTGCATTCTTTTTACCTGGTCCAGTCTGAGCTAATCCGTTACTTCTGGTTGTGAACACCTCGTGAACGCCGCTGCAGCCAGCTGTGGTGCACCGCGAAACAAGCAATAGATGCTTGGACGTATACATTAGTTCTAGACAATTCGACTTTGACATAAATCCACCAGTTGAAAAAATCCACCCAGACCGAGGCAGCAATGTTGTTGCACGTACATCTAGAATTTCTCACGCGAAATGTAATTTCCTCCGATATATACGAGTTATTTTCAAAGACAGAAGAAGTTGGACAATACACGCGTTCTCACATCGCTAAAGTATTGTTACTTGTTGATAAAATCCTGTAGAGCACTGGCATAGGCAATATTCCCTCTAACTATCCTTTCATCAGGAGGAATAATATCTTTTCTTATGTGTCACGTCGTGCATCACAGGACTAGAATATTAAACTCATTTTTGGCTCATAAAGCAGTTCGTTGCATATTCCTAAGTTTTCTCATTGCCGGGGCACTTTTATGGGCAGGTGAATTGTCTTGAAGGAATATAATTTCTTGTGCAATTAGATGTCTTCTCCCGCATTTTTTTTTTTTTTGCTCAGCTGGTAAGTCAGAAATATGGTACACAATTTACCAGTAGTTACTTATGGATTTGCGAATTAGTGAGTATTACGTATCTATCTCTCGTCGAAGAAAGCGCTCATAACATGTGGATAGATGAAAATGACTTCACTTTCTAGATGGAGGATCAACAGCTGTTACCCACTGCTTTTATAATTATTTAGTTTCGTTCATGAAAAGGTGTACCCACATCTTATTCATAGATGGATTGATTCTACTTAATGATTTGAATTTTGTCTAAAAAAGTCAACACATTGCAAGGGTTTCGTTTCCGCATTTATTTTGCACTTGAATCGAGTTTTTTAAAGGGGTGTACATAATGCTGAGTAAGTGTTTTTAAGGTGCACTGAAAACTGTGTCAAGACTAAAGTAAGAAATGTACAGTCTATACGTTTTGGTTGTTTTATGTGATTGGTAAGCTACAATTTCGGATTATACCATACATATATTCACCTTACGGAATTATGCTATGTTTTCTTGAACCATAAACTTTATTGGTTAACGCCCTGTAAACACTCTACCAGTCACTTAAGTGTGATTTGCAGAGTATCCATGTGCACTATGTGATCAAAAGTATCCGGATACCTGGCTGAAAATGACTTACAAGTTCGTGGCGCCCTCCATCGGTAATGCTGGAATTAGTGTGGTATTGGCCTACCCTTTGCCCTGATGACAGCTTCCATTCTCGCAGGCATACATTCAATCAGGTTCTGGAAGTTTTCTTGGGGAATGGCAGCCCATTCTTCACGGACTGCTGCACTGAGGAAAGGTATCGATGTCGGTCGCTGAGGCCTGGCACGAAGTCGGCGTTCCAAAACATCCCAAAGGCGTACTAAAGGAATTAGGTCAGGTTTCTGTGCAGGCCAGTCCATTACAAGGATGTTACTGTCGTGTAACCACTCCGACACAGGCCGTGAATTATGAGCAGATGCTCGATCGTGTTGAACGATGCAATCGCCATCCCCGAATTGCTCTTCACAAGTGGGAAGCAAGAAGGTGCTTAAAACATTAATGTAGGCCTTTGCCGTAATAGCGCCACGCAAAACAACAAGAGGTGCAAGGCCCCTCCACGAAAAACACGAACACACCATAACACCACCGCCTCCGAAATTTTACTGTTGGCACTACACACGCTGCACATTACGTTCACCGTGCATTCGGCATACCCACACCTTGCCATCGGAACTCCACATTGTGTATCGTGATTCGCCACTCCACAAAACGTTTTTCCACTGTTCAATCGCCCAATGTTTACGCTCCTTACACCAAGACAGGCGTCGTTTGACATTTACCGGCATGATGTGTGGCTTATGAGTAGCCGCTCGATTAAGAAATCCTAGTTTTCTCACCTCCCGCTTAACTGTTATAGTACTTGTAGTAGATCCTGATGCAGTTTGAAATTTCTTTGTGATGGTCTGGATAGATGTCTGCCTATTACACATTACGACCCTCTTCAACTCTCGGCGGTCTCTGTCAATCAACAGACGAGGTCGGCCTGTACGCTTTTGTGCTGTATATGTCCCTTCACGTTACCACTTCACTACCACATCGGAAAGAGTGGACCTATGGATGTTTAGCAGTGTGGAAATCTCGTGTACAGACGTATGACACAAGTGACACCCAATCACCTCACCACGTTCGAAGTGCGTGAGTTCACAGAGCACCCCATTCTGCTCTCTCACGATGTCTAATGACTACTGAGGTCGCTGATATGGAGTACCTGGCAGTAGGTGGTAGGATAATGCACCTAATATGAAAAATATATGTTTCTGGGGCTGTCCGCGTACTTTTGAACACATAGTGTAGATGTAGATGAAATTAAACAAACAAGGTCACAATTAACTGAATTTAGCTTTGTGTTCTGAATTTCACCTAAAATATTTTTCAAAGGCATACAAATTATTATTAAGAGCCACAGTTTATGTTTGGAAGTATAATAATTATTAAATAATGTAACACCAGCTCTGTTACCAACTATTTTAAATGCTTTCATGTTATTCTGTGTCATTTTCAGGTTCAGTTGGTCAAGAAATTGTCTCTGGGTAAAAGTTCTTCTGCTCTTGAGGAATGTAGGTTTCGATTTTCATTAGGTGTTTAATTTTTACTCTTTTAATGGTAATTTTGCCAGAAGGGTATGGGGGTGGTTCATGTTTCTTTGAACTAAGATCCATGAAGAACATATGGCAGACAAAACCGTTTATTCTCAAATAGCCTTTGGTGTAATCCTTTCTTTCGTGGGAACGTACAAACCAATAAAGATTACTGATTGAAAATTTAATTCTTTCGTTTCGAGGTTCAGTTTTTGTTTCTTCATAGATAGCATACGTTCTGTAGCGCAATTACCTTCGTATTTTAAAACCCAGAATACCACTAGTTGCCACTTCTTTCGCCACCAACTTTCCTGATAGAGGACTCTCTATAATATGACGAGTAACCTCAAGGACTGAATAGATTCTGTCTCTTTCCATATTTGGCGATGATTATAAAATCTCGGTGTCAAGGTAAAGAACTACGAACTCCCACAAGGAAAAAATGTTTTTTTTTTTTTTTTTTTTTTAATCGACCTGTGTCTGTGAGTGAGAGACAATAGCGAGAAAGTGTCAGATTTTTATTTTGGCCTGTTTGGTTAACATAAAATCAGTAGAGCTCTTTTTTATTATGAGGCATGTGTTTAATAACATTTGATGAAAAGGACAGCCCTCATTCAGGAATTTTGTGCCATTCCCTTCAGAGAAAATCTCCAAACTGCTCTTTCTCTCTTTAATGTCACTCATGCTACTCCAGGAGGGCGTAAAGTGAATGTGCGCAACGAAAAACACTGAACGCGAAAATCAAGATTTGGTTCTGCCTGACTACCCCCTGAAGCAGATCTTAGGATCTCTTAATTTTGATCTTATCTCCTCCTTCTCGCTCTTTAACGTATAACCTACAACATAAACATAAATGAATGATTAAGAGAACTAGTTACTACAAAATGATAAATGCTGTTTCTGTTTATACGTTTACTGTAGAGCAAAACCCCTTTCTATATCACAAATGTTTATATATCAATGTCCAATGGACATAAGGAGATAAAAGTGAATTTCCTAACAAATATTATTGATCAATTGCCCAAATCTGCCCCTTTTTGTAGCTACGCGATCTAATGCGAGGTGACTGACATCATCTATGTACCAAGCACTAGAAGACAAATGTTTCAAAAATGATCTACAGTGGTGTGCAATGTCAGTGGAAATAAAACTTAAGTGGTCACAGCTGTTTAGCTTTATAGCCCTAATAAGCCGGATCATTTAGCAATATCACCGTATGTACTGCGTGCGGAGCATTACAGTGATGGTTCACGTACACGTCTGCGACGATGGAAGAACTCCAGCCACAAAATAAAAGCCTCTTTCAAACTCTAGGACGGCAGATGGCGGTCCTCTGACTAGTATGAGCTAATACTGTCTACTTCTCTCTGTGTTCTACAGACAAGAAACGCGAGCTTCCAGCCACAAGGACGGAATTCAGATAACGTCTCTACGTGAGTATAGACAGAGGAAGTGTTCTCAGTCAGTGAACGCTGCGTACTCAACGACGACTCCCTACCCGGAGGCGAAGTCCAGAATCGTATAAGTTCGCAACAGTACAGTGCCTAACACTTCTAACCATAAAATCTCCTGAGAGCAAAGACAGCCAGTCCGGGTGTACCAACAAAAGCTGATACTGTGCGACCGTCGAACACGGGCGCTCAAAACGGAAGATCTCATTCTCTCCACCGCTGGATTCCCAGTGAACCTCGGCTCCTCACCCTGGTAACTGCAGAAGGCGAATCATATTCTCGAAACCACGGAATATTCTCCCTCTCTACAGATTTTTCCGAACGCCGACCAACAATATTTCAGTCTTTTGTCGTCCAGCGCGGAAAGTTTGCGAGGAAATACCTATCTCCGTAAATTAGGAATTCATTCAATGGTATGCTTCACCAGAGTAAAAATCCTCGGAAATAACCCAGCCTGCGTCATTTCCGAAGTAACGCTTCCTTGTTCCTCTCTCCTGTGTCCACGATTTTCAGAGTTTCCGGTTATCCTTCCGGCCCAGCTACAACACCGGCCAGCTGCCACTGCATTGTGCTTCAGCACTCAGGTGCCCCAACCGTTCGGCTAGGCCAGGGCCGCACAAGGTGCATGCACCGGTGCATCGCACAGTGCAGAGTGCAGAAGACGGCTGCGCTATGTTGACGACGGTGCAGACCCCCCACTCCTCGGCTTTGCGCAATAGCGCTGCCTCTCACTTCCTTAGCTTGTATCGCTCGCGCCGCCTGTCTCGACCTGTTTCAAAGCTTTTACCCTGTTGTCTTCGTCATTACCAAATACTAATGTACACTAGGAGGAGAGCTTAGTTTGGTGTACGGGTACAAAAGAGATTTATATAATAACTGTAATGGTAACAATTTTAAATTTGGTTTCAACACAAATGTATCTTCCTATGTGCTCTTTATTTTATTTGCAATTATGCTGCTAGGATCTGGAACAAGAGATTGGCTGACAGCAATTCTGAGAGAATTTTTTTAAATTACGATTAGAAATACTCGCACGCAATCTAGTTTTTGTACAAGACAAAACAGAAAAAAACCTTTCACATACACAAGTGGAACCAAGCATAGAAATAATCTTCGCTGCCTCTCTTGGGAAATTCTTCCTTCGGCAAATTCTGGTAGAAATGGAGCAAACCTTTTGTATTGTAAAACACATCCTTTCGGTGAACATCGCTTTGCAAATCAATTAGTTCGAAATGTAAATCTGAAGGCGCACTTTCAATATCCATCGAAAAAGGTTTCACAAAAACATCGAAAATTGGCTGCAGGTAGGTAATTTCCTGAAACTATAACAAAGCCAATGTTAATAAATGAAAGTAATGTAAGCCGTTGTTTCGAAGTACTAAAATGCGCTACAGTCTGGAACCGCGCGACCGCTACGGTCGCAGGTTCGAATCCTGCCTCGGGCATGGATGTGTGTGATGTCCTTAGGTTAGTTAGGTTTAAGTAGTTCTAAGTTCTAGGGGACTGATGACCTCAGAAGTTAAGTCCCATAGTGCTCAGAGCCATTTGAACCAACCATTTGAACCATTTGAACCAAAATGCGATAGATTTTAATAAACATGTAATGTATACTATTGGTTTTAATGTAATGTTACACTTGCATATGTAACGCAATCTCCTTTATTTAGCTAAATGGTTCAAATGGCTCTGAGCACTATGGGACTTAACATCTATGGTCATCAGTCCCCTAGAACTTAGAACTACTTAAACCTAACTAACCTAAGGACAGCACACAACACCCAGCCATCACGAGGCAGAGAAAATCCCTGACCCCGCCGGGAATCGAACCCGGGAACCCGGGCGTGGGAAGCTAGAACGCTACCGCACGACCACGAGATGCGGGCCTTTATTTAGCTGTATGTCATATACCGGCACATTACCTGGAATCGGCCGTTACACGCATTTTCAAGGGATTGTAGCACCTCGACGTATTTTTAAAAGCGCGCTCCTTCCTGCACAGATGCTGTCAAACAAAAACATAGTACCGTTTTGATTAGAGCGGTTATAAAAATCAGGCTGTTTTAATAAAGGTACAATTTATATCTCGCTTACCTAGTTCAGGAAAGTGTTGCGTATTTTTCTCTGAAAGGTTGTTTTTGAGGAGCTTCAGTTTATACTGGTCAGCGTTTATTTTGCTGGTCATATCGATGATGAGATTGTTTTCTTTTTGGAGTTTCAGACTTAAATCATTTAGGACAGTCATAATGTCTGCTAAAATTCCTAAATCAGCTACCCATTCAGGGTCATGAAAAAGTGGCTCCGGACGTCCTTTGCTCTCCAAAAACTGAGCCACAGTGTGGTGTAGTCGAAAAACTCGGGAAATCACTTTCCCTTTGCTCAGCCAGCGCACCTCAGCGTGGTAGGGAATATCTGGATATTCCTCTTCAAAGGAAATCAAAAATTCTTTGAATTGACGATGAGTGGGTCATGAGAACGAATGTAGTTCACGATACGCGCCACTACCTTCATCACATCTTGAAGACCGATAACTTTCGCACAAAGAGCCTCTTTTTGTGCAAAACAATGAACGGAAGGTAAATTCGGCATGTTACGTTTTTTCCGCAGTAGGCCAATAAACCCTTTTGCTTTACTGCACATTGCTGGTGCCCCGTCTGTGGTTACGGAAAACAGCTTTTCCCAAGGGAGTCCTATTCCTTCAGCTGCCATTTCAACAGCTGCTAAAATATCCGCCCCTGTAACAGTGTCCTTCAACGAAATCATATCCAGGAGCTCTTCCGTTACATGTAGGTCGTCGTCCACGCCACGCAAAAATATTGCTAACTGAGCCGTGTCGTTAATATCCGTGGACTCTTCAAGTGCGATGGAGTACGCTAGGAAGTTTTCAATTTTGGCTGACAGTTGTTCATGCAAATTCTCAGCAATGTCGTTGATTCTCCGATGTATTGTCATTCAGGAAAGTGGTATTCTGCTGTACGCTGGAGCTAATGTGGGATTCATTACCTCTACTACGTCCAACATAATGTTTTTTATTAATGGCCCGTCCATAAATGGCCTCCCGGCTCTTGCTATACGTAGAGCAACTTTGTAACTAGCTCTGAGAGGGCCGGCCGCGGTGGTCTAGCGGTTCTAGGCGCTTAGTCCGGAACCGCGTGACTGCTACGGTCGCAGGTTCGAATCCTGCCTCGGGCATGGATGTGTGTGATGTCCTTAGGTTAGTTAGGTTTAAGTAGTCCTAAGTTCTAGGGGACTGATGACCACATATGTTAAGTCCCATAGTGCTCAGAGCCATTTAGCTCTGAGACTCCTTTCGCAACACCCCTCATCTTCTTCACCCTAAAGTAGAGAAAAAAGATATGTTAGAAATAATTTATGCGAAAACGAAAACTAAGGAATCCAAACAAATGTTATTTCGTTTCGCATAACCTTTAACCAAAATATACATGCTAAAGTACTTGCAACAAACCTCGTTTGTAGATACAGAATTCTCTTCTGTAAGAGTTTGCAACTTCAGTAATTCTTCCTCTCTGGCATCCCCTGTTATAGCACTTTACTTTTCTGAATGCAATTTGCTGTAGCGCCTTTCAATAGACGATTTTCTGACACATGTAATTAGTGTACCGCAGATTAGACATTTGGCTTTATCGTCACAACGCACAAAAAAGAGTTCCCATTCCGGTTTAAATTGACTTTCGGCAATTTTCCCTTTTTTTGGAGCAGATGGTTCCATTATTCCGGTAATTGTCTTACGCTTACGTATTCCACCCCCCATGAACCGTGGACCTTGCCGTCGGTGGGGAGGCTTGCTTGCCTCAGCGATACAGATGGCCGTACCGTAGGTGCAACCACAACGGAGGGGTATCTGTTGAGAGGCCAGACAAACATGTGGTTCCTGAAGAGGGGCAGCAGCCTTTATAGTAGCTGCAGGGGCAACAGTCTGGATGATTGACTGATCTGGCCTTGTAACATTAACCAAAACGGCCTTGCTGTGCTGGTACTGCGAACGGCTGAAAGCAAGGGGAAACTACAGCCGTAATTTTTCCCGAGGACATGCAGCTTTACTGTATGATTAAATGATGATGGTGTCCTCTTGCGTAAAATACTCCGGAGGTAAAAAAATCCCCCATTCGGATCTCCAGGCGGGGACTACTCAAGGGGACGTCATTATCAGGAGAAAGAAAACTGGCGTTCTACGGATCGGAGCGTGGAATGTCAGATCCCTTAATCTGGCAGGTAGGTTAGAAAATTTAAAAAGGGAAATGGATAGGTTAAAGTTAGATATAGTGGGGATTAGTGAAGTTCGGTGGCAGGAGGAACAAGACATTTGGTCAGGTTATTACAGGGTTATAAATACAAAATCAAATAGGGGTAATGCAGGAGTAGGTTTAATAATGAATAAAAAAATAGGAGTGCGGGTTAGCTACTACAAACAGCATAGTGAACGCATTATTGTGGCCAAGATAGACACAAAGCCTATGCCTACTACAGTAGTACAAGTTTATATGCCAACTAGCTCTACAAATGATGAAGAAATTGAAGAAATGTATGACGAGATAAAAGAAATTATTCAGGTAGTGAAGGGAGACGAAAATTTAATAGTCATGGGTGACTGGAATTCGTCAGTAGGAAAAGGGAGAGAAGGAAACATAGTAGGTGAATATGGATTGGGGGGAAGAAATGAAAGAGGAAGCCGCCTTGCAGAATTTTGCACAGAGCATAACTTAATCATAGCTAACACTTGGTTCAAGAATCATAAAAGAACGTTGTATACCTGGAACAATCCTGGAGATACTAAAAGGTATCAGATCGATTATATAATGGTAAGACAGAGATTTAGAAACCAGGTTTTAAATTGTAAGACATTTCCAGGGGCAGATGTGGATTCTGAACACAATCTTTTGGTTATGAACTGCAGATTGAAACTGAAGAAACTGCAAAAAGGTGGGAATTTAAGGAGATGGGACCTGGATAAACTGAAAGAACCAGAGGTTGTAGAGAGTTTCAGGGAGAGCATAAGGGAACAATTGACAGGAATGGGGGAAAGAAATACAGTAGAAGAAGAATGGGTGGCTCTGAGGGATGAAGTAGTGAAGGCAGCAGACGATCAAGTAGGTAAAAAGACGAGGGCTAATAGAAATCCTTGGGTAACAGAAGAAATATTGAATTTAATTGATGAAAGGAGAAAATATAAAAATGCAGTGAATGAAGCAGGCAAAAAGGAATACAAACGTCTCAAAAATGAGATCGACAGGAGGTGCAAAATGGCTAAGCAGGGATGGCTAGAGAACAAATGTAAGGATATAGAGGCTTATCTCACTAGGGGTAAGATAGATACTGCCTACAGGAAAATTAAAGAGACCTTTGGAGAGAAGAGAACCACTTGTATGAATATCAAGAGCTCAGATGGCAACTCAGTTCTAAGCAAAGAAGGAAAGGCAGAAAGGTGGAAGGAGTATATAGAGGGTTTATACAAGGGCGATGTACTTGAGGACAATATTATGGAAATGGAAGAGGATGTAGACGAAGACGAAATGGGAGATAAGATACTGCGTGAAGAGTTTGACAGAGCACTGAAAGACCTGAGTCGAAACATTCCATTAGAACTACTGATGACCTTGGGAGAGCCAGTCATGACAAAACTCTACCATCTGGTGAGCAAGATGTATGAGACAGGCGAAATACCCTCAGACTTCAGGAAGAATATAATAATTCCAATCCCAAAGAAAGCATGTGTTGACAGATGTGAAAATTACCGAACTATCAGTTTAATAAGTCACAGCTGCAAAATACTAACGCGAATTCTTTACAGACGAATGGAAAAACTGATAGAAGCCGACCTCGGGGAAGATCAGTTTGGATTCCGTAGAAATGTTGGAACACGTGAGGCAATACTAGCCTTACGACTTATCTTAGAAGAAAGATTAAGAAAAGGCAAACCTACGTTTCTAGCATTTGTAGACTTAGAGAAAGCTTTTGACAATGTTAACTGGAATACTCTCTTTCAAATTCTGAAGGTGGCAGGGGTAAAATACAGGGAGCGAAAGGCTATTTACAATTTGTACAGAAACCAGATGGCAGTTATAAGAGTCGAGGGGCATGAAAGGGAAGCAGTGGTTGGGATAGGAGTGAGACATGGTTGTAGCCTCTCCCCGATGTTATTCAATCTGTATATTGAGCAAGCAGTAAAGGAAACAAAAGAAAAATTCGGAGTAGGTATTAAAATTCATGGAGAAGAAGTAAAAACTTTGAGGTTCGCCGATGACATTGTAATTCTGTCAGAGACAGCAAAGGACGTGGAAGAGCAGTTGAACGGAATGGACAGTGTCTTGAAAGGAGGATATAAGATGAACATCAAAAAAAGCAAAACGAGGATAATGGAATGTAGTCAAATTAAATCGGGTGATGCTGAGGGAATTAGATTAGGAAATGAGACACTTAAAGTAGTAAAGGAGTTTTGCTATTTAGGGAGTAAAATTACTGATGATGGTCGAAGTAGAGAGGATATAAAATGTAGACTGGCAATGGCAAGGAAATCGTTTCTGAAGAAGAGAAATTTGTTAACATCGAGTATAGATTTAAGTGTCAGGAAGTCGTTGCTGAAATTATTTGTATGGAGTGTAGCCATGTATGGAAGTGAAACATGGACGATAACCAGTTTGGACAAGAAGAGAATAGAGGCTTTCGAAATGTGGTGCTACAGAAGAATACTGAAGATAAGGTGGGTAGATCACGTAGCTAATGAGGAGGTATTGAATAGGATTGGGGAGAAGAGAAGTTTGTGGCACAACTTGACTAGAAGAAGGGATCGGCTGGTAGGACATGTTTTGAGGCATCAAGGGCTCACAAATTTAGCATTGGAGGGCAGCGTGGAGGGTAAAAATCGTAGAGGGAGACCAAGAGATCAATACACTAAGCAGATTCAGAAGGATGTAGGCTGCAGTAGGTACTGGGAGATGAAGAAGATTGCACAGGATAGAGTAGCATGGAGAGCTGCATCAAACCAGTCTCAAGACTGAAGACCACAACAACAACAACAACAACAATATGTATTCCAATGTTGACTAAGCCGTCTGGCAGCGCATTCGGCAGCGCACAGCGTCGGCCTCACCCAGCAAGCCGAGTTGAGGCGAAGTATGCCGAGTTGAACCGATGCATTGTGCAGGCACTCGCTGCACCTCGGTTTGCATGCGTGCGGTTTTCCGTGTTTGTGCGGCCCTGGGCTAGGCAAAGGATGGGGCCCCTCCACGCCCACACCAACGTTGTGACCAAACCAAAAGTTCTACTGTCACCTCCGTAAACATGTTAGTTTTTGAATCAGTCGTCACAGGATGCGGGCTGTGATGTTATCCATGCGTCTGGGTAAGATTACTCATTAACATGGTCCATCGGGAGATAGAAGTGGTCGAAAACGATTGAAGGGTAGCGGTTGTAAGAGCAGAGGAAAAAAAGTGCCAAGGCCAGCGCCAAGGGAAAAAAACCTCTGCGACAGTAGGACGGGTAGTAAGGACAGTAGCGGCTTGCTAGCTGCGACAGAGCATGCAAGGTGAGGTAGGGTTAGCGTGAGGTATCGTGCATCGTTACCTATGTGCTGCGTGTTCGTTAGCTGGGTCAGTCCGGGTGCTGCGGCTGGGCTCGCTTGTAGTCTCCTGGGCCGGCCGCAGTGGCTTCCTCCCTGTAACATAAGAGTTCGGCGCGGCAACGCATGCGTTGCTCTTACGCCCTCTGCTGCGCCTTGTCGTCAGTGACTTGGTGCAGCTTCATCAGGCTGGTGCAGAACGGCGGCGGTCGGCTACCGTTCAGCGTCCTCCTCTACTGCACGCCGCAGCCCTTCCGTAATGTAGCTTCCATGAGCTCCGCTTGTTCAGAGAGCTGCGCCAATTCAGCGTCGGAGGAAGTATCACCGTTCGCTCGCGCTTGTGCGATGAAGGCTGCCCTTTTGGCTTCTCGATCCCTTGCGGGGCCCGGTCCCGCAGCAGTCGGCGTTGCCACCGGTTCCGCTGGGGCGGCGGTTGTCGTCTTTGCGCCTTTCACCTCTGGTGCTGCTGGGACAACTGCTGGGATAGGCGCGCGAACGTCCTTCTGCGAGGTCGCAGGAGTGTTCGCAGGTACTACTGCGCTGGGGCCTTGGGCGAAGACTGCTCGCAGTTGCCTCAAGGCCTCTTCCTTCTCTGCAGCCACGGCGGCTGCGAAAGCAGCCCTCTCTGCCGCCTTGACGGCTTTGAGGGCTGCAGTGGCCTCCCTCACGGCGGTGCCGAGTTTGAGGCCACATATCTTCTCTGGAGCGCGAGCTGCGTCCTGGCTGCCCGTTTCCGAGCGGTCGTCCCTGCCCCTGGCAGGTGGAGCTGCTACTGCGCCGTCCCTCAGCTGCGCCGGGCTTTTCTGCGCCCTACGCCGTTTCCGACGTCGTCTTTGCTTCTGCCGCTGCGTCGGTGCGGCCGCGGCCGCCTCGCCGCCCCCGGCACGGTTACGGCTCGAGAAAGCTGCACAACCGCGCCAACTGGCGACGTGCGGGCCGCCACACCGAACACAAGTCGGCAGAACGTTGCTGCCGCGGTCGCAGGCGCGGCTGTCGTGCTCGCCTGAGCACTTAAGGCACCGCGCCTCGTTGCGGCAATACTTCGCAACATGGCCCTCGCCCTGGGGCTGGGGGTCCGTGGCGGTCGGGAGAGCTTCTGTCGTAACCGGGAAGCCCAGCAACTTCCGCCAAGTCGAAGATGTCGCTCCCGCCGTCGGCCGCTTGCACGGTCGCGGCATAGAGCGGCGCCCTCTTCCTGTTGGTCCGGTTGTGCAACCTTGCGGTTGCATTACCAAACCCGGCTCGCAGCAGCCCTTCCCGGACCGCTGCCTCGTCACAGCACCAAGGTAACCCCCTGAGGAGTGCCTCGGTCGTCTTCATCCTTCCTACGGAAGGTGCCTTCGCACGCGTCGGCGGCGCGTCGACGATGTCGTCGGCCACTGCGACCTTGATCGCCCTGTGGTCGGCCACGTTTGCAGCTCGAACGCAGATCAGCGAGTCTGTATCGACAGACGCGTAGACCACCTCGTTCCGAGCGCAATTCGTCGTGGTGTCCAACAGCGCTGTCCACCCGCCATTGCACTTGACGTACAAAGGGGGGACAGGCCGCGACTCGTCTTCTCGGGAGCTCCTTGCATGGTATGCAGACTCAGTGAGTTGCACGACCGAAGGACCCTTCGTAGCGGCAGGTTTCCTCTGCACACCCTTCTTTCCCATGCTGCGAGGCGCGGAACAGAACAATCTGCACGCGTTGTAGAAACAACGCACGACAATTTGCTCTCCGCGGCGCCCACAGCACAGAAACCTCTTCACAAGCTCTCAACGGCCGAGTAAGCGAAGCGCGCAACGGCAGCGATGCGCTCGCCTCGCCAGCTCAGGCCGCTCGCGTTCGGCTAGGGCTACTTCCTCTGTTAAGCAGGACCAACACACCTGTGCGGGCTTCTCCACCCAGGGCGTGAGTTACTCCTGCCGTTTCAATGCCACTGGCGTTTCATCCTCTACTAGTACAGGCAACATTCATTACGCCGTTTTGATAATAAAGACACTCCATCACCTTTCATGCAGAATGCGTTAACAACCATTTACAAGGTGTACGTGACAATGTGAGTTTTCTTTAAATATTCATATAAACGATGCACAAACTATCAAATGATACCTAATGCCGGTTGTAAATCACGGCAAAGTATGTAGATGGGTGCTTGTAAGGTGCGAAATTATAGCCACCTTACAAGCTATCTTAAACAGAATAGCTCCTTAAGTGGAATCTGTGGTAAAGTTATATTCTGCATGTAGTCCATTGTGGAAGAAAAGACATAACTTTATTTCTGCCCTTCTACAGATAATTCATGCTTCAGTGCAGAATAAAACTTTCTACTCCTGCGTTTATATATTAATAGTTCGACTGCATCTGTCCTCTTACCAACCTCGTGAAGATGGGTGTTTTGATTTTATGTAAGCAAGGTTGTCCACCATGTTTTCTATTACGTGATTTGCAATCTTTGGGCTGAGTTCCTTGTCGAACTTGAGGCATTAAAAACGCCCGTTTAAAACGGATAGCTAGACCTGTCTAAAGAACTTCCGAAATGACAAAAAACAGAAAACTGGTCAAATGATGAGTTACGCTCATTTAAAAAATGATTTATTTAGCAATTGCGAAACTTACTCAATGGCGGAACTATGTGCCACACAAATAATATAACCCCCCCCCCCCTTTTGTGCCGGTGGAGAGGGGAGTATTAGATCCATTACCCCTTGAAGTGGCATACAGGGGAGGAAGTGGCCTGGGCAGAACCACAACCGGTGATGTAGAAGGAGCGATGCAAGCTGGCATCTCTCCCAGCAACTCAGAAGCAGTGAGCATTGGTGGCATCGGAAGACCTCAGGAACTTGCTCTTCCTACTGAGATGGTCTTCCTCAACTGGAACCAGTTATGAGATTGGAACTAACTGCCATTTGTCGGATTTCTGGTTCTCTGTTGCAAACTGTGATGGAATATGTGTAGTACCTCATGGGGAAAAAAACAACTCAATTACGTAACATATATGAACCAACTATCAGTTTCTCTATCCATGTGGCCATGATTTACAATATGGAACCAAATCCATGTAAGGTCCCATGTTTTGCTTGTTTACGTATTGGAGTTGAAACATAAGTAATGAAATGATAGTTACGAGTGTTTTCTTGTATATTATTATTTAAAAAGACATACTGTTGTAATAGAGACGTCTGCCAGAGAAAGGTCCTTGGTGTCTTTGTGTTCGGCAGAAAATACTCAAAGCAGTCATTGTGAGGTTAGTATGGTCATGTTGTACCTTAAATATACAATGGTTACTTGCGGCTGTATCGCATGACATTTCAATTAGTAACACTGACCACTAAGTTATCTTAAAAACTATAAGTAAATAATTATAAGTTACAGAATGGTTTAATACTGCGTTATTATAACTTTTTCCTTTCAACTGATGACTAATGTGGCATTACCATGCAGTTATGAGCCAGGCTGGGAAGATGAAACTGCACAAACAGATTCAAATACTGATAATGAAGCCGCGTCTAATGACGTGAGTAGTATGTTCGTTAAAGCTTTATGTCAGTCGTATATAATGTTATTAATACGATGATTTAAACGATGAGTAATTAAACTAAAAATGTGGTTTATATCCTTATGCAATTTGATTTCAGATACCTTTATCGGATGACGGGAATTCAGTACCACACTTTCAGTTACAATAATTTCTGATTCCAAGAATGGTGACATAAACAAGCTATGCCCGCCTCAGTGACACAAACGTGCTCTTTCAAACAATGAACATAGTACAGATCATGAGAGAAAAAATAGTGTTGTTAATGACCATGGAGAGAAAGGGAGACCCAAGAAAGGGAGAAAGAGATCGTTTAGAGAACTAGCAAGACGAGGAGGAAAAAAATAAATACAAGCAACAGTTTATTAGTATGTCGAAGCGAGCTGTAGAACCAAAGATGTCTCGAGATTATATATGAACTTAAAAACAAAAGAATGCGATGAGAAAACAAGCACTAAGCAGAGAAAAGACTGATTTAATAAATTTTAGAGAACCGGTGATTATAACAAACATCACTGTTATGTAGTATGGTTCAACAACACACAGTCAGCTCACATAGCGGTAGTGACAATAGAAAGCGGAGTTACAGTAGAATATACAAATTCAGTGAAACAGACGTTTATAGGGACTTATTGTGTCAAACATTACAAATTTCAACGAAAAGAATGAATACTGCATTGATGAAGGACTGTCATTTTTCGATCAATGGACGTACTGCAGGCTGCCCAAAGTTTTCGTCAGACCTAACAGTATTCTTGGTAGCTTAATGGTGGGCACCACAAAATAACAGATCGGGAGACTCGTGATGTAATGGAACATATACACTCCTGGAAATTGAAATAAGAACAGCGTGAATTCATTGTCCCAGGACGGGGAAACTTTATTGACACGTTCCTGGGGTCAGATACATCACATGATCACACTGACAGAACCACAGGCACATATACACAGGCAACAGAGCATGCACAATGTCGGCACTAGTACAGTGTATATCCACCTTTCGCAGCAATGCAGGCTGCTATTCTCCCATGGAGACGATCGTAGAGATGCTGGATGTAGTCCTGTGGAACGGCTTGCCATGCCATTTCCACCTGGCGCCTCAGTTGGACCAGCGTTCGTGCTGGACGTGCAGACCGCGTGAGACGACGCTTCATCCAGTCCCAAACACGCTCAATGGGGAACAGATCCGGAGATCTTGCTGGCCAGGGTAGTTGACTTACCCCTTCTAGAGCACGTTGGGTGGCACGGGATACATGCGGACGTGCATTGTCCTGTTGGAACAGCAAGTTCCCTTGCCGGTCTAGGAATGGTAGAACGATGGGTTCGATGACGGTTTGGATGTACCGTGCACTATTCAGTGTCCCCTCGACGATCACCAGTGGTGTACGGCCAGTGTAGGAGATCGCTCCCCACACCATGATGCCGGGTGTTGGCCCTGTGTGCCTCGGTCGTATGCAGTCCTGATTGTGGCGCTCACCTGCACGGCGCCAAACACGCATACGACCATCATTGGCACCAAGGCAGAAGCGACTCTCATCGCTGAAGACGACACGTCTCCATTCGTCCCTCCATTCACGCCTGTCGCGACACCACTGGAGGCGGGCTGCACGATGTTGGGGCGTGAGCGGAAGACGGCCTAACGGTGTGCGGGACCGTAGCCCAGCTTCATGGAGACGGTTGCGAATGGTCCTCGCCGATACCCCAGGAGCAACAGTGTCCCTAATTTGCTGGGAAGTGGCGGTGCGGTCCCCTACGGCACTGCGTAGGATCCTACGGTCTTGGCGTGCATCCGTGCGTCGCTGCGGTCCGGTCCCAGGTCGACGGGCACGTGCACCTTCCGCCGACCACTGGCGACAACATCGATGTACTGTGGAGACCTCACGCCCCACGTGTTGAGCAATTCGGCGGTACGTCCACCCGGCCTCCCGCATGACCACTATACGCCCTCGCTCAAAGTCCGTCAACTGCACATACGGTTCACGTCCACGCTGTCGCGGTATGCTACCAGTGTTAAAGACTGCGATGGAGCTCCGTATGCCACGGCAAATTGGCTGACACTGACGGCGGCGGTGCACAAATGCTGCGCAGCTAGCGCCATTCGACGGCCAACACCGCGGTTCCTGGTGTGTCCGCTGTGCCGTGCGTGTGATCATTGCTTGTACAGCCCTCTCGCAGTGTCCGGAGCAAGTATGGTGGGTCTGACACACCGGTGTCAATGTGTTCTTTTTTCCTTTTGCAGGAGTGTAGATAAGTTCCCAAATTATTTTAGACACTACAATAGGAACAATATAATTTCAAAATACCTTCCGCCACACTCAACTGTCAGAAAAATGTATTACTTGTACACAAAATAATATGATAACACCGTTTCTTTGTACAAATACAAAGATTTTTCTCGCAAATTTCAATCTCAAAAGGAAAAGAATGAAGAAAGGCACTTGGAATGTTTGTGACAGACGTAATACAGAAATCCACTCCTTAAAATAATGAAGTTACTAGCGACAAGCTCAAGGCGTATCGTACGGTGCCTGTAGATAAAGCAGAGGAAGCACAAAAGTTACTGTAACGGGATATGATAATATCAACAATAGATCTGACTTGGAAAAAATTTTACCGTTACCCCTACTCCATATAAAATAATTTAAACTACGGCCACTCTGGTTTTATAACAGCGGAATCAACGAAGGAAAAAAAAAAGCGAAGTTGACTCTTCTGGGTTGAAGGAGCTGCTGGTCATGGCGCTCAAGAAGTTGGAGAGACACATTCGTAGCAATGTTCGTTAACAAGTTAAGTCATTCATTTTGTGATCCGATTATTGTGGAGGACGGAAAAAAACATGAAAATTATTTTGATGTTAAAGAACACTCTACAAGAACATGCCGTCCTTAAAACGATTACCCTAAAATATCTTATTTCCGGTTATTCATTCTTACCGAATGACAGCGACTTTGGTGATACAGAAATTGCAATAAAAATGGAACCTAGGTGGTATGTTCAAATGTTCAAATGTGTGTGAAATCTTATGGGACTTAACTGCTAAGGTCATCAGTCCCTAAGCTTACACACTACTTAACCTAAATTATCCTGAGGACTTTCACACACACCCATACCCGAGGGAGGACTCGAACTTCCGCCGGGACTAGACGCACAGTCCATGACTGCAGCGCCTTAGACCGCTCGGCTAACCCTGCGCGGCCACAAAGGTGGTATGCCCCAGAAGATTACGTAACTGTCATGCAGCAAGTCACAAAAAAATACCTAAAACACATAGTCAACAAAAAGCATGACGTACATAACAATAAAGTTAATTTGGATGGATACTTCGTCAACTTAGAATGACCAAGGAGATTCCTTATTCAGTATTCATGAACAGGAACTTCGATGAAAATTTCGTTGAAGTAAATATTCATAAGCGTACTGCAGGCTACTCAAAGTCTTCGACAGACCTAACAGTATTCTTGGTAGCTTTATGACCAAATGGTAAACCAGTATCAGTGCCAAAATTGTAGGACATAAAATTGTTAACGCATATCATTCCAGGGTATGCCAGAGAGTCTTATGAAAACTTAATTTCAGACCCTAACATTGTGGATGATGTTGATGGCATTTATGGTACACTTACTTTCACTTTGCAGTAATTTTCAAGCATGTCAGCATGTAAAAGAGTCATATGAGCACAAAGTATTTATATAATTTACAATAGTAATAATAATGTTACCTTTAGTGTTGAAGTATGTTCTTCCATAAAATTGCATAAAAACAACAAAATAATAGTGTATTTGATATAATGTTTCAACTATTTTTGTATTTACTTCCTCATTTTGCTACTCTTTCACTGACATTGCGAATAAAATCTTGTTCATACATGAATTCTGGAGTTTAGTTCTTTCAGTTATATAAGTGTTGCCTTATTTTCCTTCTTCCAACTACAAACGACAAGAACTGATTTCCAGTGTTAAATTTTAAGATAAGCAATAAGGAACCAACTCTGATTTTTACCCCCTACGCTCGGTGGATCAATAAATGTTGAGACCTATAGTATTAATGTGATAGAGCATTAGAAAATGTTTATAATGTGACAATTGCTTGTGGGATAATGTCAAATTTGAATTTTATTTCTAAAAGTGTGCTGAAACAGCTATAGCTCAAACTGTAGAATGTAGAGTTGGTTCCGTGTTGCATAACCACGTCCAGTTGACGGCAGTGGTTCGGTTCCCATTGGTGCCCCATTGTCTATTGCCTGCAGTGGTCTCGTAATGATGGGCCAATGGCGCCTGTGGTGGTCATACCTATGCCACGCCGACGGCAGAGGCAAGGGGCTTTCGTAGGTAGTGCCTGTACGTATGAAGGGTGGCAACATGCAACTCGGACGGCTGTTAGGCATATCCAGCAGGGTTGGCAATCTTGGGTGGTTACTCCGTGACTGACGAGGTCATACCGGAAGGATGACATCCTTTTTTTTTTGTCTCGGCCGGTTCTGACCAGTGAAGATCGCGTCAACTCTCCAGCCATATGTGAAAGCCCAGAGTAAAATCTTGTATGATAGAATTATCGTAGTTGCGGAGACTAGACAGAGATCATAAAGGGTGCAGTGCTTGCACCCGTGCAGCACCATTGATGGTCTATAGTCATGAATAGAGGTGGATCGAGATGAAGCGAAGAAGTGTCAGAGCTCTCTCTGAAGTCGCCAATATCACCATTTTATGCAGATTCAGTGCAGGATTGGCCAGATACGTTATAGTTTTTTGTGGCAAAAGTAATGGAACTGACCCATGTGAACTTAGGAACATCGTTGAATGCGATGATATGTGGCGCTGCGTAAACGTCGAAGGTCGTTGCTAGTGCGAGTATTATAGTTTCTTATGTTATTAGTGACATTTGAGCAACATATGGGAAATTAGGAGAGTGTTAACAACAAGTAACCACATAGCACACTGCAACAGTCCTGTAAAGTCGATGTCCACATGGTTTCGTGAATAACTGGAAGTGGACCAGAGAGATAAACTTTGCCAAATGCGACTCGTTTGATGCACATGTTTGGCAGGCCTAGACAGCACGTTTGATGTCAGTGTCAATGCCCAACGAATATACAGGACACATGACCACCGTCTTCATCCTTAATATGTCCCACTGAGCTGCATGTAATAGTCTGAAGCCATGAAGCCAGAGTGTAGTTCAGATCACAATGTTGCACTGGACTCTTCCGTAGCTGGCAGAAGGACCTGCTGATTGGAGTCGAGTCTAATGCGCAACGAAAAATAATTTCACAGTACAGGTCACGTGCTCTGGCAAACTGAGATGTGCATAACATGCTATTTTACTGAGCGTTGGGTCCTCATCTGTGGATTACCTAACCGACTGGGCCACTACAGGGAATTTTTCCAGTATAAGGCATCTCAATCATCGAACCCATTATAAACGCTAGTGGGCAGTCGCGACAGAGTGCGTATTTGGTGTGTTGTGTTCAATATAAGAAAACATGGAACTTCGTGATACCATAAATAGACTAATGGTAGTTGAAAGCGTTACACTATGAAGCACCAGTCCTACATATACAAAAATTTGTGAATTTGTTCATGATACAGCAGGTATTAAATTATTAAACTTCGATTATGTTCGGAACTGATGTCAATCATGATATAACCGCCGTGGGCACGTTCACAGTTTTGTATCCGTAGCACTTGGGAAGCAAACAGCCTCTGAAGGTAATCACGAGGAATTTCTTGCCTTGCCGGAATATCATGCTGAGTCACTTCATGAACACTGTTGACTGGGGCGGTAGCTGTCAATGCTCCATGCGGATTAAATTATTTCGCAATATTTTGCCCTGGGTAGGCTTTGGAGCCAATACCGCAGCAGTGGTAGTGGCACCACTGGGCAGAGGACCAGACTGATCCTTTGGAGGCACGGGGAGCTCTGTAACGTTAGCGACAACAGATTTGTCTGATGGTTTGGGAAGGGGTTTTGAAGGAATGGCAGTAGCACAAGTGCACCGACAAACACAGACGCTAGTGCTGACACTAGCAACCAGCGTTTTGGTAGCACCATCGGTCTTCGAAACTGGTTGTTTAAGAGCGGACGCAAAGGAGGTAGCAAATGCTGGGGACTCCATGGTCTTATAGATCTTTTGGCCTCTCCATATGAAATACGTCTAGTTGTTTTGATTTCCTGTATCTTCATTTCTGCAAGGAAGACACTACAGTCCCTACTCCAGAGCAGTTGGCGCACTTTGGAGGAGATGCACAACCAACACCTTCATGGGCGGCCTTACCGCATTTGCCACAAGTGGCAGTTCCCTTACAACTTGAGGTGGTGTGCAGAAAGCGCTGGCAGGTAAAACAGCACATCGGGTTAAGGAAATAAGGCCGCACACTGAGGCGGAGGAAACCAGCCTTAACGTGCTTAGGAAGTTTACTGCTGCCAAAGGTCAGTACAAAAAAATGGTTCAAATGGCTCTGAGCACTATGGGACTCAACTGCTGTGGTCATAAGTCCCCTAGAACTTAGAACTACTTAAACCTAACTAACCTAAGGACAGCACACAACACCCAACCATCACGAGGCAGAGAAAATCCCTGACCCCGCCGGGAATCGAACCCGGGAACCCGGGCGTGGGAAGCGAGAACGCTACCGCACGACCACGAGATGCGGGCAAAGGTCAGTACAAATGAGTCCGATTTCACAAGATCACCATCAATCCAGAGAATGTCAACCAGATCCCTGCAAGTCACAACACCTTCGCTATAATTGACGGTGTTGTCCCGCTCACTTTCTATTGCATACTCCCCGAGGCACGGAGCTTTCTGGATATTCTTGACTTGATGGAAATTGGACGTTTCTACCAACAGAGTCCCATTTCGCATACGCTTGACAGATTGTAAAGTGCCAGCGAATCCCTCTAACCCCTTTTCTATGTAAAAAGGTGAAACTCGAAACTCCCCAGTTTCCCTTTAATTATAAGAATGGTTCAAATGGCTCTGAGCACTATGGGACTTAACTTCTGAGGTCATCAGTCCCCTAGAACTACTTAAACCTAACTAACCTAAGGACACCACACACATCCATGCCCGAAGCAGGATTCGAACCTGTGACCGTAGCGGTCGCGCGGTTCCAGACTGAAGCGCCTAGAGCCGCTCAGTCACACCGGCCGGCGGGAAGCGTCAGTATAACTATGTGAAATGCCTTGTAGTGGCTTTTTGTGACGTAATACGGCAGAGATAATGTGTAATTGCGTGATCGCTCTTCAGTTTGCAGAGCTATGAAGGAGGGAAATGCCTGACCACAATTCAGCGAACTATCTTTCGTGGCGCTTCTGCCCTCCAACCACGTGCACCCTGTTACATCCCCAGAACACAATGTATCCCTCACTACTGCTCAACTGCACTTAGACGTGGTACACAGGTTTATTATATATTCTGAATCTACTTCATTTAATAATAAACACTAACTGCAGACTATTAAAACACTATTTTGAACTGTCTGCGATTTTTCCATCGCCTGCAATGCAGGAACTATTAGTCCTAGAGAAAAAATGAGTAGGAATCTTTTTGTACGAAACTGAAGTAAGTTAAGTTTTTTTTTTAAAAAAGTGACCTTTAAACACTCGCATCCCCATCAGCACTCTTACCCCGCCGGTTAGGATTTTTAGTAAGCTGTTCACGACACTCTTCCTAACCACTGTAGAAAAATAACTACACGAATTTTTCCCCTAATTTTTCTTCGTCTACTGGACCGTGGAACAGTTTCAGCGGTAAACGACGCATGGAAACTCGAGATGTCAATCCAGCTTCCAGTAATCTGTTAGCGATGGATCAAGGTAATACTTGGCCTGTACTCTATACCCGGGTTTCGGCTCTTTCTATTCGTCAGAGCCAATTGAACAATTCTACGGTACACTCGTGGTGCCGTCCTGGAGGGACCAAAGCGTGCTCTTGTTGCTGTACTGTTTACTTGAGCCCATCCAGTGATAAGTCGTTGCACTACAGTAAACTGTCTTTGCGAAATGTCTGTATGATGTGAGACCCTATATTACATGGCCTTCCTAAAGGAAGGGGTTCGTCTTTGTCCGGTTGTAGCATCGGTATTCCGACACATCGTTTAGCAAAACCTCTTGCTGCACTGTTGAACCCTATAGTAGGTCGATGTAAGCACACCATTAAGAACTCGGCGGGTTTCCTACGTAGCTTAGAAGGAATGCGTTCGAATGATTCTAATAAGTTTTGATGTGATCTCTCTCTCTCTCTCTCTCTCTCTCTTCACTCGTGTTCCTCTGTCAGATTCGTTATAGTTGACTGAGGTCGAAACTGTTTCGACACCTGTTGATTTCCGCTTACTTCTTATTCAGTGACCAGTACTGCGACAGATGGAGTTGAGATGGAAAGCCCATTGTCACCTATTATTGTCAATTTCTTTATGGAAGACTTTGGGAAACGTGCTTTGAGTCGGCGGCATTGAATCCTGCGGTTTTTTTTTTCAGATATGTAGACGATACGTTTGTTGTTTGGCCTTATGGCAGTGAGAATTTGAATGACTTTTTAAAACATCTGAATTCAGTACGCTCGAATATTTGTTTCACGATGTAGATGGAAAGGGATGGCTCTCTTCCCTTCCTTGATGTGTTAGTCAGGAGAGAGGTTGATGGTACGTTGAGGTATGCCGTTTATAGGAAGCCTACTCACTTTGTATCTGCTGGCTGATAGCCGTCACCATCCGGCTCAACGTGAAGAATTACTTCGCACCTTGGTTCACAGGGCTCATGTCATCTCCAACCTTGAGAGTTTGTTAACTAAGTTGGCCCATCTCGTAGTTACTTTTCGTCAGAATGGTTATAGTGAAAGACGGATCAGACATGCGTTGCGCTGTCGATCAACTGTGCATCCGGTGAGTGATGATAATACCGGGGGAACACCAAAGTCTACACCCTTTTTGCCTTACACAGGGAGCATCGAATACGATTGTTCGTATTTTGCGGAAACATTACGTGAAGTGTGTTTTCGACCACTATTTAAGATCAGGATCCTTTTAGGTTCCGTAAAGGATGATCCTGGTTTGCGTATGGTGGGTGTCTACCGTATTCCTTGCAGCTGTGCCATTTCATATATTGTCAGAGTATCAGAACTGTGAAGTATCGGTGTACTGAGTATAAGTGGCACACACGCTTACAACAGCGGAGCAAATCCACCATTGCAGAACAATGTCTTGGTACCCGTCATCCTATAGAATATACCAACACTGAGATCCTGGCTTTATTTCCTGCTACTGGGATTGTGTTATTAAGGAAGCTGTTGAAATTAAATTAACAAGTAACCTTGTAAATAGAGATGGTGGTTTTTGCTTAAATTCTGCATAGAGTACTGCTATCCCCCTTGTAAAAAAAAACAGAAGGGCAGAGTTAATGCTACCTCATCCGTTGACTATTAATTTCACACTCGATAACCTCTGATGTCGGTCATCTTTGGTTTGTGATGGTGCTACTGTTCACATTTTCTCTGAGGATCTAAGTTTTAAATTCTCTATCACAGTGCGAGTTTTGCCTCGATAATGGTCGAAATATCGATGGTTGTCGACTACGTAATCCGGCTGCATTACCGTAATTTATATGTCTGTACGATGTTCACATGTCTCTCGTCCCAATGAGTTAACCTTTCTCAAAGTCCGAATGATTGTGATACTCTGTATACACTCATGAGTCAAAGCATTATGACCAACTCTTTAATAGCTCGGTTATCCCTCCTTAGAACGAATTATATCACTGAGTCTGCGTATCAGGGCTCCGACAGTTTCTTTGTAGGTTCGTGGAGCTATGTGGCATTAGATGCCTACGCACAGGTCATATAATTCGCATAAATAACGGGCCGCTGATTTTCATACGCGGTGATGGTGCCCAGTGGCGACCCAGATGTGTTCCATATGATTTACATAAGGCGAATTTGGTAGTCGAGACATCAACGTGAGTTTACTGTAATTCTCCTCAGACCAGTGTAGTACGGTTCTGGCTCCGAGACACGGACAGTTATACTGCTGAAAGATGACGTCGTCGTCGGGGAAGACATAAAGTACGAAGGGATGCAGATGGCTCGCAGCTGTCAGCATGCCTTCGATGACTACTACAGGTACCACACAAGCGCAGAATATCTCCCATAGCACAGTACTACTCCCACCAACTTGCTTCCGTGACGCGCTGCACGTTTCTAGCTGCCGATCACCTCGATGACGGCGTTTGTGGAGACGACCAGCGACCTAATGCAGCAAAAATGTGACTCACCCGAAGAGCTACACGTTTCCATTGATCGACGGTCGAATCTTAATGGTTCCGTGCCCACTGCAGTGGTAACTGACGACGTCGTTGGGTCAACATGTGAACACGTAGGGGTGGTCTGCTGCAGATCTTCAAGTTCAACACTGAAAGATGAACGGTGTGCTCTGAAATACTTGTTCGTGCACCAGCATTGTACTGTTCCGGCAGAGATGCCACAGATCACCATCTGTCCTACTTTACAGAGCAGACAAGCCTGCGAGCCCCATGTTCAGTGAAGAGTCGTGGACATCCAATCATTTAGCTCCTAGTGCTAGTTTCACTGTCCTTTTCTTTTTTGTAGATGCTCAAGATAGTAGCATGTGAACATTTGACCAGATTTCCGTTTTCGAGGCTCTGAGCACTATGGGACTTAACTTCTATGGTCATCAGTCCCCTAGAACTTAGAACTACTTAAACCTAACTAACCAAGGGACAACACACGACACCCAGTCATCACAAGGCAGAGAAAATCCCTGACCCCGCCAGGAATCGAACCCGGGCGTGGGAAGCGAGAACGCTACCGCACGACCACGAGCTGCGGACTCCGTTTTCGAGATACTAATTCACAGGCTCTACGTAATAATAAGCTGCCCTTTGTCAATTCGATTATCTCAATTGATTTCCCCATATGCAGCCCATATCTTCGTTAGGATGATCCGCCGTCCGTGTCTGCTCCGCTTACATACTTTTGTTACCCCGTCACATGCCGACAAAGCCACCAGGCGGCATCCAACGTCGCGGTGGGCTGTGGCCATAATGTTTTAGTTTATCACTTTATGCTCGTCTTGTAGGCATGCCGAGTTGGGATCTCCACCCGAAATGTTCCAGTAACGGTGGACACATGTAATAACCATCATGTACTCACACCACTCATCGTATGGAAAAAGAACTTTTTCAACTAACATACTCTCGCATTAAGACGAAATTTTAATCAAGGTATGCCACGGGCCCGGAAATAATGGAGTTAGCGTTCGGTCAAGGTGTCACGCTGGAACACTACCGATCTCTTGTTCCGTCTCCATATCTATGGAATGGCTGGGTATTGGAAATGTAATATTACCTACTTAGTGAATCTTGTCGTCTGATGTTGCTGTTTTGAGACGTACTTTATGTGCATCACCGTCAGATCCGACAGCCTATCAGTTCGAATCAATCCACCAGGAAGGAGGTAGATGGCTCGTGTTGTCTGCAGTTCAACCATGCCTAAACGGTCAATACCGCCGTTCGATCGCGTCCTCATTGTTACTTTGTGCCAGGAAGGGCTCTCAACGAGAAAAGTGTCTAGGTGTCTTGGAGTGAATCAAAGAGATGTTGTTCGGACATGTTCAAATGTGGGTGAGTTCCTAAGGGACCAAACTGCTGAGGTCATCGGTCCCTAGACTTACACACTACTTAAACTAACTTAAAGCTAAGGACAACACACACACCCATGCCCGAGGGAGGACTAGAACCTCCGGCTGGAGGGACCGAACGATTAGTGACATGGCGCCTCTAATCGCGCGGCCACTCCGCGCGGCTTGTTGGACATGGAGGAGATACAGGGAGAGAGGAACTGTCGATGACATGCCTCGCTCAGGCCGCCTAAGGGCTGCTACTGCAGTGGATGACCGCTACCTACGGATTATTTTTCGGAAGAACCCTGACAGCAACGCCACCATGTTGAATAATGGTTTTCGTGCAGCCACAGGCCGTCGTGTTACGACTCAAACTGTGCGCAATAGACAGCATGATGCCTAACATCACTCCCGTCGTCCATGGCGAAGTCCACCTTTGCAACCACGACACCATGCCATGCGGTGCAGATGGGCCCAACAACATGCCGAATGGACGGCTCAGGATTAGCATCACGTTCTCTTCATCGATGAGTGTCGCATATGCCTTCAACCAGACAATCATCGGAGACGTGTTTCGAGGCAACCCAGTCAGGCTGAACTCCTTAGACACACTGTTCAGCGTGTGCAGCGAGGTGGAGGTTCCCCACTGTTTTGGGGTGGCATTATGTGGGACAAACGTACGCCGCTGGTGGTCATGAAAGGCGCCGTAACGGCTGTACGATACGTGAATGCCATCCTCCGACTGATACTGCACCCATATCGGCAGCTTACTGGCGAGGCATTCGTCTTCATGGACGACAATTCGCGCCCCCATTGCGCACATATTGTGAATGACTTCCTTCAGGATAACGACATCGCTTGATTAGAGTGGCCGGCATTTTCTCCAGACATGAACCCGATCGAACATGCCTGGGATAGACTGAAAAGGGCAGTTTATGGTCGACGTGACCCACCAACCACTCTGAGAGATCTACGCCGAATCGCCGTTGAGGAATGGGACAATCTGCACCAACAGTGCCTTGATGAACTTGTGGATAGTATGCCACGACGAATACAGGCATGCATTAGTGCAAGAGGTCGTGCTACTGGGTATTAGAGGTACAGGTGTATGCACCAATCTGGCACACCACCTCTGAAGGTCTCTCTGTATGGTGGTACAACATGCAATGTGTGGTTTTCATGAGCAATAAAAAGGTCGGAAATGATGTTTATGTTGATCGCGATTCCAATTTTCTGTACTGGTTACGGGACTCTCGGAACCGAGATGATGCAAAAAAATTTTATGAGTGTATTTGGGTAATCATGCTTGATATTCGACTTGCGTTATTGTACGACCAGAACTAACATATTAGAAAAAATATTTCATGTACACCAGCACATTTGCTGTGCCTACCCGATGAGTTTTTTCACCTTGACCTTGTATAATGCTTCGCAGCTACCAAATCGAAATTTGTAGGCCATTCTGTTTTAGCATAGCTATTTGTCAGATGTTTCACAAACTTGCTTAAGTGGTTAAATGATTAAATGGCAACATTACTAACAGCTTTATGAGCTAAATTCAGTTTTAATAAAACGAATGTAGGTCACTTCTCATTCCATTACTGTTATTATGGCAATCTTCGCAGCTGTTATCGATTACTTCCTAAAATATTGTGAGACAGTTTGTGTAACGTGACGGCACAACTGACTACTCAGCTCGTTAAATAATGCTTGTTATACTTAATGAAAGCCGTTATGCAGTCAAAACTTTCTTTCCTAAGGATGAGTTACTACTGAGCTTAAGAGATGACAATTCTGGCATTTTAAAACAGAATTTCCCATATTGCCATTTGAGTGTGTTTAAGTAAATTTGGTACGTAAGAACATAGCATAAATACAAATTATTTTAATTATCGTAATAAATACAGACGAATTCACTACATTTTGATAGAAAATTAATCATTTTCATGTTGAGAAACTCTAAATATTTACAGACAATTTCTTTCAAACTTCTGTGATAAGTCATCGTATAATATAGAACTCTTCTGGATAAAAGTCATGAGTGAAGGCGCTCTTGTCACCCACATACTTGTTGTCGTTCCTCAGACCTATTTAATCTATGGTCCATCTGCACCGTCGTAATATCTCCTCTATTTCATATTCATAATTTCTTCTAGCATACTGAATAGCCCCTAGTGTCAATATGATAATACAAATCACAATGACAGCTATGATAGAAGGTTTCATCTGTCCTTGAAGTTGCTCCCCAGTGTTCGAGAAAACAGTATTATCTGAGGTTACAGTCTCGTTAATGCCAACCGAAAAATTATATACTTGTCCCTCCGGAGACATTGCAGAGTGAGATGTCTCTGCGGTGGTATTCAGTCCCACCGTGGGAGAGGCTGGCTGAGCTGTGGCTACTGCTGACCCGTTGCTGTGGACGAGCTCTGGGCGCAGAGAAGAATCTTCGCCAGCTGATACGGGTTGCTCACTGCTGTAGCGCGTGGCAGAGGCAGAAGGGCTTTCCTGCAAAGGAAGCAGTAAAAGATTACTTTTTGTATTCAGACGTTATCGGTCACGATTTTCTAAAGGAAAGAATATTTTCCTTTATCGTTATTTTATTATTGTCTACTTAATAGTATTCCAGTCTAGCCAATGTCACGTATGATGATGATGAGGACAACACAAACACCCAGTCCACCAGCAGAGAAAATCTTCAACCCGGCCGGGAATCAAACCAGGGACCCGTGATCCACAGGCAGCAACGCTGGTTACTAGACCACGAGCTGCGGACCGGCCTGTCTGTGGCCAGAACGTCGGTACTTTGCTATTCATGAATACTTGTTGGTCAGATTTGGTATAATCGTTACACAATTGACAAATGCATTGACTGAATTATACCTTATAGTCAGTGGACTCTCATAAAGGAAAGCCGGCCGCGGTGGTCTAGCGGTTCTGGCGCTGCAGTCCGGAACCGCGGGACTGCTACGGTCGCAGGTTCGAATCCTGCCTCGGGCATGGGTGTGTGTGGTGTCCTTAGGTTAGTTAGGTTTAAGTAGTTCTAAGTTCTAGGGGACTTATGACCTAAGATGTTGAGTCGCATAGTGCTCAGAGCCATAAAGGAAATTTTTTTCGGAGTAACGATTAACGAACTCAGGTTCTCCGCAAGGTAGTCACAGACGCTTCCCGCTCTGTAACGAGAGATGAGTAAGTCTGGTAGCTATCTTAATAGTAGAGAAACTGGAACTCACAGGTTTAACATAGCTTTAGAGAACATTCAATCTGTGGTGTAGCAGCAATTCATACTAGCATGCGCACTAGTCGTGGTTGGAACTCGGGAAAACTGTCACTCAGTGATGGGATGGGAGGAAATTTCATCTAGAAAGTATAACCCAAAATCTAACAAATGAAGTCTGTTGAAGGATAGAAGATTAAGGTTTAATAAGCTGTCGACAACGTGGACATTAGTCAAGGATCTGAAGCTCAGATTAAGGAAGAATGGGAGGGCTGATCGGTCGTGATATAACAATCCAGCAGCCGCGTTAAGTACGTCAAGAAAACCAGTGAAAACCTAAACTGAATGTTCAGACGGGTATTTGATCCCCACTCTTCCCGAATACAGGTCTAATGTTTCAACCATTTCTCTTTCTCACTCGGTAGAATCTTCTTGATATTCAAGTCCCCTATTTGGGCGAGCCTGGAGAAGTGTTGAAGCTTGTTGATCTTGACTATAGTCTTTCTCCCAAAGCTACTCTCACACGGGGTGAGGCACATAACGTTGACGTGGACGAGGACAGGAAATCCAACCTCACCAGACACACCGTCCACATCACATGCGATTGTGTCCCTCTCCAGCGACAGCTGTCGGCTGTATCCTGCTCGGAAACCATACAGTTTGGTTACGAAAACAGACGTGCGTACATTTCTAAATTACTCTGTCAGAATGCACAGTTCCTCCGTTGTCCATATGTTAGTCATGTTGTTCTGTCTGTAGTATACATAAATAAACATTTCAAATCCATAAACGCGTTATAAGACTAAAGGGAAAGTACCACGTCCAGTCAGCAAGGACATAAGCTTATAAAACGTACGAAAATAAAAGTGAGAATGTTACGAAAACATATTTCTATTAATTTAATAGGCAAGTCCTCCAACCTTTTAATAAACGAGAGAATAGAAAAAAATTTAGGATACAACAAAACAAGAACGCGCTACATTTTGTGTCCTGAAGCAGTACCTCTACCTGCTGTGCTACTCTTAACTTCAACAACAAGCGACCTTGTATTTTATCTCGGGGTATTCTGAAGGCTTTAATGGGTGATATGTTATTAATTGACATATCATTATACAAAATCCTACCACGAACGACACATTGGGATGAATCTTCAATGTACCGATGATCTAAAACGTCGTAATTCCATAACATGTGAGTTATAACACGAATGTAACTAAATATGAACACTCTTTAACTACCAATATTGGTTCTACTTTACGTGGCACATTGCCGCAAAACATACTTTCTATTTCACGAGACGAAACGCCTCCTTAACGTGAAATGGAAGGAAGTGACATTACAAAAGTCGTATAGCTCCATGTTAACAGTAGATAACCCGTTTAGTGTGAGGATGGCTTAACTGTCCTTCCTTCACTTCATCCAGATAAGTAATTTCTTACCTCCAGAGAAAGTCTCCTGTCATGACAACGTCGAACTTCTTGTGTAGCTGCAAAGTTTTCTGTGGAAACATGCTCTGTGCATATACTGGTAGAAGGGGGATGGTCAAAGACAATAAAACGTTGATTTAATTTTAAGACACATTCGTTACAACTAGCAGCTAAGACAGTATCGCATCGACAGCACATAAATGATCGGCTTGTCGTAGCATCGTCCGCTGACTTGTGTGGTCTGCACTCAGGCGTCCGTTTATGCCACATTCTCGCTACGCGGCGGAATCAATAAGAAGCTTAGACTCAATAAGTCTAAGACCAAGATAATGGTAACTAGAGTCTGCAGTTATCTTGCATGACGGCAGAATGCTGCGCCAAAATACACGTTGACAAAGGACGAATAAGCCACTGTAAACGAATGAGAAACAAATGAGATGTCAAAATAGTAACAGCCTTCATGGTCTTTTGTATGTGCTTTGAAAAGAAAGAGAAGATTCCGTTAAAAGGTCTGAAATAACTTCTTTCTCAGGCTTTTTATCATTCGTCTGCTTCGTCGAAACGGGATATGTTTATTCCATCGTCACTGACATCTGAACTGCCTTTCTACTAAGAAGATTGGGACTTTAATGCACAGTTCCATACTCCCAGAACCTAACGAATGACACGAAACTGAGGAAGCTGGGAGCAGCGTTACAGTTCAAACACTGGTCTTATATTAGGACAGAAATACTACTGTTTTGTTTAGTAATTTAATTTGACATAAGAAACTATATAATGTCTACAACTAAAGCTGTACTCAACAAATCACTGTTCAGTGAGTGGGAAGTGCAAATAGTAATCGGCATCGTTTCCCACCGTCTCTGTTCGATTTGCGGATGCTGTGCTGGAAGAGAGATACCTCTGATTTCAGCGTCGTGGTCATTACGCGAGATGTACGTTCAGTAAATCAGTGCGAAAAGAATTTTGCAGAATACTGAAAGACCCGAGTAAGAACCAAGCTACTGTAGTTGGAAACGTTCCTTCAGAATTATTCGGATCCTCGGTGAGGCAGCCATCACAAAAGTATTCAACTTCATATGCAAGATGTGAAACATAGGCGAAAGACCGCCCACCACCCCCAGTCTTCAAGAAGAACATAATAATAGTAATTCCAAAGGAGCCAAACGCTGATAAGGATAAGTGTATCAAGAAACCATCAGTTTAATAAAACATGGTTGAAAATATTGGGACGAAATATTCGCAGAAAAATGAAAAACACTAGTGAAAGGCGACCTTAATGTAGATCCGGGGACACGTAGAAATATGCGTGATAATACTGACCTCATTTTTAAAGAAAGCAAAACCTACGTCTATAGCATTTCCAGATTTAGAGAAAACGTTTGACAATATTGACTGGACAACACTTCCGGAATTTCTGAAGGTAGCAGGGATAAATGCAGGGTGTCTCTACTTAAACGCCTGCAAGTACAAACAGCTCGTAGAGGCTGTGTTTAAGATGTGATAGCTCACATATTGGTGTTCAAAAATGGAACAAAATCCAGTGTTGCCATTTCTGGAAAGATACATCTATACGTAATATTTTTGTATCTTCTTCCAAACAAAATGTGCGGACTCTATTCGATTGTCTCTAAATATTATATCCAAACACTTATCAGAAGTATCTATGGCGATATAAAGCCTACCTGTGGATATTCGTATTTCTATGTAATTAAAATCTGTTCATTTCTTTGCGTTACCTGTAGTTAGAAAATATGTTTGTCATGCATTTGTGATATGAGGCCCCTCGTGCATGTATTTTTACAACCCATTACAAGTTTTATTCATTTATCTGCTGTATCCGAAACAGAAAGTTGGAGGCTCCGCAGCAGAAAACCAGAAATGATAGTCGCAACACTTTCCTTCTGTTATACAACAATATTGTGAGGAACAACTGAAGTGCATTCACATTCAGGATTATTTCTTGGTTACGGAGCAAGGGAGTCAGATGTTACACCAGTTGTAGTTCAAGAGGTATAACGGCCTACTCACATTGTTACCGCAGAAAAGTTTTCGGACCTCCAACGAAGTGGCAGTGTTAAAATACCTCGACGTTTTAAGAGTGTCATATTCGTCATATTCTGGTGAATTGACGAGATAACTTCCATATATCGTATATTATTCCATAGAAGCATGGCTGGATTCTGCCTGTCTGGCCTGCATGGCTTTGATGGTGACTGAAAATGGCGGCTGTCTGCCTGGGTACTGTCCGGCCGGCGGGCGGAGAGAAGTGAGAATGTAGTGGTGGGTGATGCGGGTGCGCCGGAGGCTGCTTTCGAATATCTCTTCGTGCATTCTGGCTGCGTCTTGAGTGCTGAACGGTGCTGGGTACGCTCTCGGCGTATTACCGCTAGCGCAGTTGGTATGTTTCGTCTCTGTTGGTCAGATATTATGAGTTCTTATTTCTATGGATTCCTTTATAACGCTGTCCAGATAGCCGGTTGCTTAGCATAGCACTTTGATCTTCAGACAGTCGAAAGTGTGGCTTACTTTATGCTACGCTGTGCTATCGCTAATTTGTCTTACGTGTCCCAGTGAAGCCGGCCGGAGTGGCCGAGCGATTCTAGGCGCTTCATTTTGGAACCACGTGACCGCTACGGTCGCAGATTCGAATCCTGCCTCGGGCATGGCTGTGTGTGATGTCCTTAGGTTAGTTAGGTTTAAGTAGTTCTAAGTTCTAGGGGACTGATGACCTCAAATGTTAGGTCCCATAGTGCTCAGAGCCATTTGAACCTTTTTTTTTTCCAGTGAAAAATGCTTAATATGCTCCCGACAGCGATTTTACAGATACAGCGTTGCGTTTGCCCAATGTATTGGTGGCCTCATCCACAAAAGATGCTGTATATCCCACGTATGTTCAGTTTTAGTGGGTATTTCGCAGTGCCAAGGTACTATTTCGTCTTAATCGGTGATCGGAGATTGTTTTTATGTCGGGTTTTGCAAGTAACCTCACAGTTTTGGCTGAGAACGGGTCCAAGTATGGAAAGAAAACCAGTCTCATGTCTTCTTCCTTCACTTTCTGGTTTCCTGCAACTTTTCTCTTATTGAACGTCCTTCTAATCTGTGCTGTACTGCATACATTTTAGCGGAACATTTCCTTCAGTTGTTCTGTTTCGGCAGGGAGGGTTTCATTATTGCAGATGACACTTCCTCTAGGTACACGGAACAGTAATTTCGCTTCTGACGAAGTCCCTCCTATATGAACGACTCACTGACGTCTTCTTCTTTTGGTAATGATACACCTTCTATATTCATATATTCTGTGGTCCTGAAAAGGACCAAGATGATGTATCTGATGTGAAAGGATCAGCCGCCAGAGAAACCTGACGCCCAGGGTACGCCCGATTGCAAGTCTAATCTTGGTCGGAAATCATTCCATCATCACGCACCTAAATACTTGGGAATCACTCTCGATAGAACTATGACATTCAAAACTCACTGCAAGAACACCAAAATGATAATCACCGCTCGAAACAACCTAATTCGCAAACTAGCGGGGACACAGTGGGGATCACATCCACAAACTATTCGCTGTTCTGCAATGCCACTGCGCTTTTCTACTGCTGAATATGCTTCTCCAGTCTGGTACAGGTCATCTCATGCCAGACAAGTAGACATTGCTCTCAATGAAACCTGCGGGTTGATCACAGGTTGCTTAAGACCTACCCCAACTGATAAGCTCTACTGCCTGGCTGGAATAGCGCCACCATGGGTACGCAGAACAGTGGCTACCACCAAGGAGAGACTGAAAGTGGAACAGGACAGTGCCCATCCACTGCACGGACATAATCCACCACAGCAACGGCTGAGATCGCGAAAGAGCTTCCTGAGAACATTCGAGAAGCTCACCATTTCACCAGAGAAGGCAAGGCTGGAGTTATGGAAGAAGTCGACGCCTCACCTGCAGACGCCAGAAGCTGAAGAAGTACCACCTGGACCCAACGAGAGCTGGCTGGTGTGGAAATCTTTAAACAGATTACGATCAGGAGTTGGACGATCCAGAGACAATCTGAAGAGATGGGGCTTCATAACAGAAGATACGTCCTGTGATTGTGGACAAGAAGAAACCACCACAAGCCACATGCACCTTTTGTGCCCTACATCCTGCACGAAGAGTGATCTCCTGCAAGCCACTCCAAGCGCCTTGGAGGTTGCAAAGTACTGGGCACATGTAATATAAGTGCAATTTATATATATATATATATATATATATATATATATATATATATATATATATATATATATATATATATATATACTCCTGGAAATGGAAAAAAGAACACATTGACACCGGTGTGTCAGACCCACCATACTTGCTCCGGACACTGCGAGAGGGCTGTACAAGCAATGATCACACGCACGGCACAGCGGACACACCAGGAACCGCGGTGTTGGCCGTCGAATGGCGCTAGCTGCGCAGCATTTGTGCACCGCCGCCGTCAGTGACAGCCAGTTTGCCGTGGCATACGGAGCTCCATCGCAGTCTTTAACACTGGTAGCATGCCGCGACAGCGTGGACGTGAACCGTATGTGCAGTTGACGGACTTTGAGCGAGGGCGTATAGTGGGCATGCGGGAGGCCGGGTGGACGTACCGCCGAATTGCTCAACACGTGGGGCGTGAGGTCTCCACAGTACATCGATGTTGTCGCCAGTGGTCGGCGGAAGGTGCACGTGCCCGTCGACCTGGGACCGGACCGCAGCGACGCACGGATGCACGCCAAGACCGTAGGATCCTACGCAGTGCCGCAGGGGACCGCACCGCCACTTCCCAGCAAATTAGGGACACTGTTGCTCCTGGGGTATCGGCGAGGACCATTCGCAACCGTCTCCATGAAGCTGGGCTACGGTCCCGCACACCGTTAGGCCGTCTTCCGCTCACGCCCCAACATCGTGCAGCCCGCCTCCAGTGGTGTCGCGACAGGCGTGAATGGAGGGACGAATGGAGACGTGTCGTCTTCAGCGATGAGAGTCGCTTCTGCCTTGGTGCCAATGATGGTCGTATGCGTGTTTGGCGCCGTGCAGGTGAGCGCCACAATCAGGACTGCATACGACCGAGGCACACAGGGCCAACACCCGGCATCATGGTGTGGGGAGCAATCTCCTACACTGGCCGTACACCACTGGTGATCGTCGAGGGGACACTGAATAGTGCACGGTACATCCAAACCGTCATCGAACCCATCGTTCTACCATTCCTAGACCGGCAAGGGAACTTGCTGTTACAACAGGACAATGCACGTCCGCATGTATCCCGTGCCACCCAACGTGCTCTAGAAGGGGTAAGTCAACTACCCTGGCCAGCAAGATCTCCGGATCTGTTCCCCATTGAGCGTGTTTGGGACTGGATGAAGCGTCGTCTCACGCGGTATGCACGTCCAGCACGAACGCTGGTCCAACTGAGGCGCCAGGTGGAAATGTCATGGCAAGCCGTTCCACAGGACTACATCCAGCATCTCTACGATCGTCTCCATGGGAGAATAGCAGCCTGCATTGCTGCGAAAGGTGGATATACACTGTACTAGTGCCGACATTGTGCATGCTCTGTTGCCTGTGTCTATGTGCCTGTGGTTCTGTCAGTGTGATCATGTGATGTATCTGACCCCAGGAATGTGTCAATAAAGTTTCCCCTTCCTGGGACAATGAATTCACGGTGTTCTTATTTCAATTTCCAGGAATATATATATATATATATATATATATATATATATATATATATATATATATATATATATATATATATATATATATATATTGATGTGCATGGCTACTGTAAATTTGTATGTTTCTGATTCGAGAATAAATGAAATAACTGACGTCTTTTTTACAAGGAGTCTTCAATTTATTCGCATACCTGGTCCACCATTCCGTAGCACTTATTTTGATTACTTTCCTGAGACGGTTCTTAGAGACCAAGGGAGCCCAAGCCCGTGGGCAATGGAGGGCTGTCCCCTCCCCTTTTTCTTTCAAGAAAATGATTTAAAAGTCGGTATTACGTAGGTTCTTAACTAGGTCGTAACTGTAATTTTTATCGCTACTTACAGGTCGCCATTCGTCTTGAAAAATGTTAAAAATAGTCCATATATTCAGGTCTAGCCCCCCGCCCCATACAAACCATCGTATGGACGCTGTTTTGGGAGACTCGAACGACCTGCCCCCTTTTCTGATCACGTAAGACTCTCCGCTGTTTCAGTGACCTACGACGGCTGTTACTAGAAGAGGGGCCGGTTCTTCAGCTTTTTAGGTCTTTCAGTATCGATTCCTGTTCATATTACCTTCTATCAGCACAATAATGGGACATTTTGTAATCATGTTTGGGCTTATTACGCATCCCACGCTCTCTCCATACATAAATAAATACGTTTGATGTGAAATCATAACTACTCACAGAGCGAAAGACGGATACATTCAGGGTCCAGAAGATTCCTCCGCGCAGTTTCTAAGCGCATTACGGTGTCGTAGAATTTATGTGACATTCGTCATGACCCTGCACCTGTACAGACTGTATGCAAGAAGGAGACTGAGGCACTCATTACAGTATCTGATCCGTAGAATCCTGTTATCTATCAACAGACATCGATATGGCTGTGTCAACCCTTCATACATTGAGATGTCTGAATGTCTTTGAAGGAAAGACATCCCATTCTTCCTCAAGAGCCGGAACCAGGGAAGGTAGTGATGTAGGGCGCTGAGGTCTGAAGTGAAGTCGACGATCTAACTCGTCCCAAAGATGTTCCATTGGTTTCAGGTAGGGACTTTGAGGAGGTCAGTCCATTTAAGGAATGTCATTGTCCACAAACCATTGCCTCACAGATGCTGCTTTATGGCAGAGTGCACTGATCGTGCACTGAAGTTCGGATGCAAACATCCGTCGTCCACGAACTATAAGATGAGTTCATATCCTTCAGCATTTACCGTTTTCTTAAGCACAGTAATGATACTACTCCCAAATCCCAAAACCACCCATAAACTGTAAGTCTTCTTTCTCCGTACTTCACAGTTGGCACTACCCTTTCTCCGGTGTTCACCAAATTCATGCGCTTCCATCGCATTGCACAGAGACTATAGTGAGTTATCACTACAAATCCCTCGTTTCCAGTCATCCACCTTACAGTGGCACTACTCTTTACGCCACATCAAGTGTCGATTCGCACTGGCTACAGAAATGTGTGCCTTACGATGAGCTGCTCGACCGTTGTACCCCAATCCTAACGCCCTACTCTCAGTCATTGTAGTAACTGGGCAGCTCGTAGCAATTTGGAACTCACGAGTGATTACTTCCACTGCTACGATAAGATTTTTTTACAACTACCTTCCGCAACGCTCGACGCTGTCTGCCCGTCAGTACACGAAGTCTGCCTGGTCCTGGTTAAACTGTGGTTATTCCTTCACGTTTCCATTTAACAATCACTTTGACAGCTTTAGAAGGGTTAAAATATCCTTGAGCTCTCCTGACCGACGCATTTTACTGTTGCTGATTCGCTACTGACAACACAGTACTCTACACCTCCTTCCATACCGGTCCGTCTGCCTCTCGTGACACCTAGTGGTCAACACGGAGTGATCACATACTCGTAGAGTATATATTCTGCCTACGGTTGGTATTTGCATGAGTGAGAAGCTGGCTGACGGTGGTGCCGTCATCCAGACGCTGGACATTGGAGTGACACCACATTGCAAGATTGCGTTCGTCACCTTTTTCGGTTCCAGCACCAACAGTGATGGTACAAGTGCCACTGAATGCACGACACACTCACCAGTAGTTCGCATGGGTGGTAATTTGGACAAAGTAGCTATATTTTTGATCCGTTAAGGTCGGTGTCTCTGCCGTCTCTTCGAGGTCCTCATGACGTTACCTTTCAATCAGATAACGAAGAACTGCGTGTTGTTCGTGCTGTTCTGATCTACCTCGATACAGGGTTGACAGAGTATCCGACTACTGCCCTGACCAGGATTTTCTCCAGATGTCTCACTCATCGGAAACATCTGTTCATGGGTTGCCAAGAGAGTGGCACGAAACCACTCGGCAGTCACGACGGTTGACGAACTCTTGTGCATATTCGAAGCGGCGTGGAATGACGTTCCCCTACGCGTCATCCAAGCTCACTTTGACTCGATGCGTAGCCATGTTGAAAGTATTGTTTGTGTACCAAATTTCGCTCCCTGTATGACTCCAGCTCATATACAAATTGAATCACGTATATTTCTTACCAAACTGTATACACACAATAAGTCAAATTACCTTTTTACTGTGTGTAATAGTTCCATTTAACGCCCTCAAAGCAGTTTTAATGCCAGTCACGAAAGACGTTCTCTAGACCGAGTTATTTCCGTACCTGTCGTTATAGTAAGTGACAATGGAGGCCCTTAGATGAGATATCAGTTCTGAAAATCCTTCTCCGTCTGTCTCTGAGGGAATCGAGATTTGCAAGCATAGCAGAAATGCAACGTACAACCAATACCACAAGACAGTGACTCACCACGAAAAGAGCGGCTAAATTTGGAGCACATATCACTACTATGTGCACAGAAAAGTAGGATTGAGGCTTGTAAATTGGTAGAACATATAAACAACAGTCTGGGAACAGTTACCGCTAACTAATCAGAACACTTCAAAGGATATTTCTGCTACTAATTTCGATGTTCGATAAGTGTTGTGCTTCTGTGTGATATATCAGCATTATCACTACCTGACATTGCTCAAGAAGTATATGTAAACTTGTGTTTATTTGTATACCCTACAATACTAGCTCAAATTAAATACAGTCTTAGCTCAAGTTAAAAAAGTAATTCAATGTTTACCTCTCTAAACGACTCTTCATTTCAACTACAATGATGTGTAGACCGTCCATAACAGGTAAAAAAGCGCAGCTATTGTAGCTCAGCTAGTAACGTTCTTGCACTAAAACAGAGTGTCCCTCTTTTACTGTCATACCCCCCCCCCTCCAGTGCCTAAGCTATAATGACTAAAAATTTTCATAAGAAATAAAAAAATGTATAATTAATTTAGAAGAATTGTTTTATTTGTTCTCTTTTACAACCATCCCAGTGAAAGTTAAGTAGCAGGAGTTTCCAATTTCACATTCTCAGTCCAACTGAAAATGTTTATCTCAAAAATCATATTTAGAAATAAAAGAATTGCCCTGAAACAATTATCGGATATGAGGGTAATATTACAAAAAACGAGATCAGTTGTTTAATAAACAAATACTAATCAATTGCGTTTAAATTATTGGACTCTTCGACAGTACTTTTTATACATTTCAAGTAGGAGCTTACACACATATTTATATTTAAGCCATTCAAACATGTAATAAGCATTAACACTCTCATCAGCTTCGAATCCATAGTGTTACAGTTGCAGCATTTTGACGTATTTGGGAATAATTTGTTCCAGAATATTTAGGACATCTGGGCTTAGTAGAATTCTTGAAAACGCTAACATAATGTAGTCGTCAGTATCCTTTAGCAATGACTTAACTGACAAGTTCAAAATACTGAATAATGCTTTAGAGCTCAGAACTTGAAGTATAAAGTCATTATCGTCACTTAAATTAACGGCTAATATTAAATGTCTCAATATATCACATTCAACATCGAGTTTTTTTCCAACAGTATCTATAATAACGATAGCGTTGAATCGAGTGTGAAGTTTAGTGTGTGCTTCTCTTATAGCTGAAAGTGAAGATGATATAATTTTTTTGTATTTTGTAATTGCATACACTGTTGTGAAATGTTATATATTTACAGCAACAGAAAAAGCACTCTCCCATTCATTTAAGCACTCTCGAAGCGTGAACATATCGAAGAATGCAGTGCAGCAGCTCTCTGCCTCCACCCTAATGCAGCCAACAAGTAAATATTAGCGGTGTTAATGGTCGCAGTAGTAGAATGTAGTAAAACATTTATGTACATGTAATTAATTTTTTTTGTTTCCTGTAGATGAGGCAAAACAATCACAGCTAACTGATGTTAAAACAGTACTGCTTAATTAGGAAAACAGTTGAAACAGCAAATACATAAGTGTGGGAATAATGCTAGACTGTGAGTTGTACCCAGTGGTGGCTTTCGAAAATCCTTGATATAGTGATGTGAAAGTCATATTATTCATGGATGAGTGGATTCACCTATTTGATAACATAGGAAAAGGAGAGGTTGCTACATACATTAAGAAAGAACATAGGTTCAAAAACTTTTGACAAATAGTCTTTGTACTAATCGGCACACAGAAGGGTGTGCTTGTGAACAGATGCTGGAAAACAGTTCACTTTTAATTGTAACTGTATATAGATCTCCAGTGGGAAATTTTGAACTATTTATGAGGAATCTGAATTCCTTACTCTGTTATATGTCAAACAGCAACAAGCAGTCTGTGGTGACTTCAATGTAAATTTTCTAAAGAGTTCTGATAGTAAATGATATGAAAACCTTTTTTGGATCCTACAATCTAGGCTCAGTAATTAACTTTCCAACATGGGTGGATAAAGACTGTAGGACCCTAATTCATAATGTTTCCTTTGATGGAGCTCAGAGTAAGAAAATAACAGTTTATCCAGTAACAAATAATCTCTCTGATCATGATGCACAATTAGTTAGGATAAATAACATAGCACCTTACGGTATGGGTACTCCCCAGCGGAAATCAGATAGAATAGTTAACAATTCCAGGACAAATTTTTTTAAGAATATTTTACAGGAGATGACATGGGATGTAATTTATAATGAACCAAATGTCAACGTAAAATTTAATTTATTTCATGATAAATTCCTATCATTATTTGAAAATAACTTTTCACAGAAGCTAGTCAGAAAGGCCACTAAACAGTCAGGTAAAAAACCGTGGTTCACTAAAGGGATGAAAGCATCTTGTGCAAGGAAAAGAGAAATATATCTTCTAGCAAGAACAGTAGGATTCTTGCAGTAGCGGCACACTACAAAAATACTCAAAATTACTAAGAAAGATTATTAAAAAAATCTAAGAACGTGAACATAATGTCAGAAATCAGTACTTCCGACAACAGACTTAAGGCAGTACGGAATGTAGTGAAGTGACAGACAGGACAACCAGCCACAGAACAACACAACAGTGCTATTGAACTGAATGGAAGGGCTATAAATGATGAGTCATTGGTACTAGATGCATTTAATAATCATTTCTTAAATACAGCAGAAAGCATAGGGACAAATAGTTCAAGAGCAAAATCATAGCAGTGTGTTGAAAATGTAACTTGCATAAAATTCAATCGTATGAATGTATCACCAGCTTCTCCTTTTGAAATCAACAAAATTATGCATTCTCCCAAACATAAAAGTTCATCTGTTTAGTTAGGATAAATAACATAGCACCTTGCGGTATGGGTACTCCCCAGCGGAAAGATAGAATAGTTAACAATTCCAGGACAAATGTTTTTAAGAATATTTTACAGGAGATGACATGGGATGTGTTTCCAATAGAGTACAAAAAATTTGTTGCCATGTATTAACCCCAGTCTTATCTGGTATGTAATGCATCACTAACTCAAGGCATTTTTCAGGAGAGACTGAAATATCCCGTTGTTGAACACCTGTGTAAGAAAAGTGATAAGAGAGATGTCAATAATTACCGAGCTGTTTCACTGCTGACATAATTCTCCAAAATTTTTGAGAAGGTGATGTGTTCTAGAATAGTATCTCAGCTTAGCAATATCAACATTCTTAGCAAATCATAGTCTAGGTTTCAGAAGGGTTTCTCTACTGAGAATGCCATTTATATGTTCACTAACCAGATTTTACAAACATTAAATAATAAAATAGCACTGACTGTGTGAGTCACGGTATTCTCCTAGATAAACTATCATTTTATGGGATTCATGGTACAGCCAACCAATGGGTAATGTCATACGTAACCAAAAGAATGCAGAAAGTTGTACTTAGTAATTCAAGCAATATACTACAGTGACATAATTATGATTGGAGAGAAATCACATATGGGGTTGTACAAGGTTTCTAGCCTAGGTCCACTACTGTACCTCACATATGTAAACGATCTTCAATATAATGTACAACAAGCAGAATTAGTTCTTTTTGCGGGTGACATTAATACTACACAGGAATAGAAGAAACGGTAAATAGAGTTCTTAAAAGTATTATTGACAGGTTTTCTGCGAATGGTTTCACCCTCAATTTTAAAGAGACCCAGCATATTCTGTTCTGCACATATAGACGTATTACACCAATGATAAGTGTAAACGCATGGTAAGATAATAATAAATAGGGTGGAAACTTCCAAATTATTAGGTGTCCATATTGATGAGAATTTAAACTAAAAAAACACATTTTGGAGCTCCTAACACAACTTAGTTCAGCCACATTTACACTTAGAATCATTGCCAACCTTGGGGAGACACAAATCAGTAAGCTGACATATTTTGCATAATTTCATTTAATAATGTCATATGGAATAATGTTCTGAGTTAACTCATCTTTGAGAAAGATAGTCTTCATTGCGCAAAAACGTGCTGTGAGAATAATTTGTGGTGCTCATCCACGATTATCTTGTAGACATCTGTTTAAGGAGTCTGACTACTTCACAGTATATTTATTCCCTTATAAATCTTGCAGCAAATAATCCGCTACAGTTCAAGAGGAATAATAAGCTACTTAATTACAATACCAAAATGAAAGATGACATTTATTACTCCACATTAAGGTTGTCTTTAGCACATAAAGGAGTGCACAATGATGGAACAAAAAGTTTTGATCGTTTATGCAACGATACAGAATGTCTGACAGATAGGAAAGGAAAATTTGACAACCAATTGAGGAAGTTTCTCCTTGACAGTTCCTTTTATTCTGTAGAAGAATTTCTGTTGCCGTAATGTGTAAAAGGTGGTGGGTAGGAGTTACTAACTTAGATATTTAACTTTTTTTCTTTTTTACAAAGAAAATAGGAATGTTCAGGACGTAATCGTATGTACAAAGTAATTTGCGATGTGAATGTATGACGACTCGTTCCTCATCATTACGATCTATTGCGCAAAATGATCCATGGAACATGTTGCTAACTAACTAAATAACTAACTTTAAAACTGTAGTTCATAACAGTTCTGCAGTCGAGAATGTTGTAGACAATTGGGTAAGATGGCAACCATGAGTGTAAAGATTCTATGAGAAAATATGGGGCAAGAAATAAGTTGAAGATTGAATAATACCGAAACTGACCAGACTACAGATGTCGACATCACATTAACCCTTAAAACATATGTTTACACTTCAACATCAGCCTTGAACGGTTTGCAAAGTGCAAATGTAGGATGGTTCACAGAGGTGTCGATATGTGAATATAATCACTTCAGTGTGTATATACCAATCACTATGCTCATGAGGAACACATCATCATCTCTGAAGTCCAACAAAATTTAATTGATTATAATCCACTCTAATTTAATGACACTCCAACATTAGTCACAGGATCCTTCGGACTCAGCTTACGTACATATGTGGTATAAAGAGGAAAACGTAGATTACACTTAAAGCTAGTGACACAGATGTCTACGAATATCTTCAATGTGTTACTGAATATTGAAAAAGAGCACACCACAAAAACTCTATCTGGGTCCATTGGACCCAGGGTAAGCATACTAGGGTTACAGATAATTTTGTTTCTAATAGGAAACAAACTGACGCTTTCCACCGATGCTGGGTATCACGTGAAAGACGTTATGAGCAGTATTTGTTTGGGGTGTTGCAAAAACGATATTGGTAATATATATATATATATATATATATATATATATATATATATATATATATATGTGTGTGTGTGTGTGTGTGTGTGTAATAAAATGAATCTGCATTGTACATTTCCCATGAAAGTTTTACAAAAGTTTACAATGATGGAGTGCTACAGCAGATTAACAATGGTGCTATCAAATTTTTCCAAATTTTCATTTATTTTCTAATAAAGTCATCGCTTCTTTTAATACAGCAGTTGCAACGTTCTATTTTTTTTCTTTCAGTATTAGAGGTACCATTTTTTTTCATAGGCTATGAGTAATACTGAAGGAGATGACTAGCAGTGGGTGAAAACTCTATACAATGTATACTTGTACAAACACACACAACCATACAGTTTGTGTATACCTAACCTAACCTAACCTAACCTAACCTAACCTAACCTATAGTATGCAATAAACTCTGACATTTACACAGTACACACGCACAATATATACTGTACATGTACACATAGTGTGCAACCAAATTACAAACATGTACTCGTACCTATTTACACTATGACAAACGTGCCATACTATTTTGTATACACACGTGCATTTTCACTATTTATACAACAAATAAATACACCCACTCTCTCTCTCACTCTTTATAATCTGAGTTATAGTGTGAGTATGGTATGGTTACGATTCCATTCTCACAAAGTCTCCTTTGTCACCATGACATGACACACTAACTTTCAACAGTGATAAAATGTATACCACATGGTATCACAATTGAAAGATAACGTGGTACACCATATGCAGAGGGAAAGTTAGAGTACCACAAACATTACTGAACACCCATTCCAAGTAATGATCAATAGTGATAGCCACTGAGGCTGCATAATGCCCACCTGTGCCTCGCCTTTGGGTGGCAACTGTCACAGTACAGTATGCCTACATTTTTGATCTAAGACCTACAAACTCCACAATCTGCGACCCATTCGCCTTCACCTTTCATTAGGCAGACAACCTTATTGTTTGCAGGCATTATGCCACAAGAATTATAGGCCACATATCGAAATGTGACAAATGTGGTGGAGTGATTCCATATTGCTTCATATGGATCACAACACTTCAGTCGGTACATGAAGCTCTTCTTATCCATATAAGGTAACTGTGGATCTGTGAAATGAGTTTTTGAAAGCTCATAATGAAACTGGTACTTGTGAACTTTTATAGGTCCAGTATACACAGGTTTCGTTAACTCTATCGAAAAATTAGACTTCTCCACAGCGACAAATTTTTCTTTGAAAATAGTGGCCTGTTTAAAATTTAGCCTATTGATCTAATCCTTAATATCATATCGTTTCTCCCTTTTCACTGTTATGTGAATTCCGCGGTAGTTTCTAGTATTCTCCATTGTTCTGCAAAATATTACAGTGTTCATAAGTTAAAAAAAATTGTTTTTAGAAGTCACAAATCACGGAAGTAATTTTTTCGGTGTTAATGTCAAGGTATATCTTCAACCACGCTGCTGAACCAGGAAATCGCGCTGGAACAGTTTCATCTCCGACTTGATGCATTTTCGTAGTTCATTAGGTACATCATTCTATCCCCCAGCGTTGTCATCAGGTGGGGAAGAATCCGCTGAACAGAAGTAGGCACTCTGGATTTAGCGGCAAATCGCTGTGCGTGCCATGCAGGATAAAAGGATGTGTCTTGTCCAATTCCAAAACATATCGTACGCCACAATCCGCTGCCACTTCCGAGAATTTACCTAATTTCACGATTTCTTCATCAGACAGCCATCGGAACCCATCAGTTGGCGTCGACTGTTACATGGCATGTCTGTATAAGTTGCTTACAACCACGTACAGGAAGCAACTCAAATCGTCGGATGTGTTGAACTCTTCACCCACTCGCAGGCTGTTTGACTTGGCGTGTCTTTGGACACGTTGGCAAAGGTCCCCCAGATTCCAGCGTTCTAAAAGTAACAACATGTCGACATCGATCGAAAGTTAGATGTTGACACATGCCTCTTTCAATACCGTGTACGACGAAAGCCCAAGCAACGTATGATAGAACGCAGGATACAACTTGTACGTTGATTGGAGAAAAATATGGACACACCGAGAAAACGAAACATTACCATGCCTAATACAGTGTATGAAAACCACTGGCATTCAAAACAGATTCCATGCGTCTAGAAATGGTTCAATACAGGACCTCCATGGTTTTCAAGGGAATATTAGACCATTCCTCCTGCAAAATATTGCTAAGTTCAGGTAACGATGATGGATGTGAATAGTGATTGTGTACCATTATCTAAGTTCTAGGGGACTAATGACCTCAGCAGTTGAGTCCCATAGTGCTCAGAGCCATTTGAACCATTTGTACCATTATCTACAAAGAAAACAAATGGTTCAAATGGCCCTAAGCACTATGGGACTTAACATCTGAGGTCATCAGTCCCCTACACTTAGAACTACTTAAACCTAACTAACCTAAGGACATCACACGCATCTGTGCCCGAAGCAGGATTCGAACCTGCGATCGTAGCAGCAGTGCGGTTCCGGACTGAAGCGCCTAGAACCGCTCGGTCACAGCAGCCGGCAAAGTAAACATCAAATGCTCGATAATATTGAGTTCTGGTGACTGTGGCTGCCAGGAGAGATACAATACATGCCTGCGCACACAAAACCAGCCCTGGAAGTCATGAGCTGTCTGAAAAGATGCCCTGTCGTCTTGAAACACAGAATCACCATTTGAGGACAAATATTGTGACATGTGATCGACCCGATGAGCCAAAATGTTCACATAATTCTTCGCAGTAATGCGGCCTTGCGTAATAATCATGTTGCCCATGGAATACCATGATGTGGGTGCCAAAATCATTACTGATACCCGCCATTTTTCACTCTTTGAACATAAACTCTGCTAGAAGTGCGAAACAGAATGAAACAAAACTTATCCTAACAAATGACATTCTTCTATCGCTCCATAGTCTAGCTTCGGCACCAGCTTTTCCTGTTACTAGAGTGTGTATCACTCATGACTGGTTTTCAAATTCCAGTTCGTCCTGCAGTGCTTAGCTTATGGAGCTGTGTTGATAAGGTTTGCGAGTACGACATTCAGTTTTGCGTTCACTTTTGCAGCTGTTGTCCTCTTGTTTTTCGCCACATTTCTCTTCAATGGCTGTCCGTCACGATTATTCAGCACCCACTTTCAATCGTGACTGAGTGGATGATGTTTTCCTGCCTTCCCTGTATGAGACGTAAATTTCAAAACTTTTCCCCTTGAAACACCAAAAACTTCAGCTACCTTCGTTGAGGAAACATCAACCAAGAAGCATCAACTGTTTGACCACATTCAAAGTCACTTAACTCGACATAATCGTGTTGTGACTGAGTGGATGATGTTTCTCTGCCTTCCCTGAATGCGATAAAAATTTCGAAACCGTTCATATTGGAACACCAAAAATATGAGCTACCTTGGTTATGGAAGAACCCACCATACAAGCATCAACCATTTGCCCACGTTCAAAGTCACTAACCCTACCTACCGCACCCACAACTACACAGAACACTGTTCGGACCGCATCTAACACTTGCAACACACTGACGACACTGCACAGGTGCTGTTCATTGTCAAATACAGCAGCGAAATCTGCAGGCATGGCTAGCATTTGCATTTACGTCAGGCATACATTAATCGCGGTGCTTCCGCATTTTTGTCCAACCCATGTATGTTTCCATGTCTACGCACCGGAATTTCTCTAAAATATCTGCAACTAAGCACACTTCCGTGTCCGTATAAAGTCCTGCATGCTCCCCTAAAGGGATGTTGAATTCCTGTGAGTCATTAACCACATTCCCACACTCCACAACCGCTATGGCAATGCCGTCTTCGGTTGTTTGCAGATGACGCTGTCGTTTATCGACTAATAAAGTCATCATAACATCAAAAGAAACTGCAAAACGATTTAGAAGAAATATCGGAATGGTGCGAAAAGTGGCAGTTGACCTTAAATAACGAAAAGTGTGAGGTCATCCACATGAGTGGAGGAACGCGTTAAACTTCAGTTACACGATAAATCAGTTCTATCTAAAAGCCGTAAATTCAACTAAATACCTAGGTATTACAGTTACGAACAATTTAAATTGGAAGGAACACACAGAAAATGTTGTGGGGAAGGCTAACCAAAGACTTCGTTTTATTGGTAGGTCACTTAGAAAATGTAACAGACCTACTAAGGAGACTGTCTATACTACGCTTGTCCGTCCACTTTTAAAATACTGTTGCGCGGTGTGGGATTCTTACCAGACAGGACTGACTGAGTACATCGAAAAAGTTCAAAGAAAGACAGCACGTTTTGTATTATCGCGAAATGTGGGAGAGAGTGTCACAGAAATGATACAGGATTTGGGATGGACATCATTAAAAGAAAGGCGTCTTTCGTTGCGACGGAATCTTCTCACGAAATTCCAATCACCAACTTTCTCCTCTAAATGCGGAATGCGAAAATATTTTGTTGACATCGACTTACATAGGGAGGAACGATCACCAAGATAAAATAAGCGAAATCAGAGCTCACACGGAAAGATATAGGTGTTCAATCTTCCAGCGCGCTATACGAGATTGGAATAATAGGGGATTGTGAAGGTGGTTCGATGAACCCTCTGCCAGGCGGTTAAATGTGATTTGCAGAGTATCCATGTAGATGTAGATGTAGATGTAGATGTACTGGAAAATGCACTCACGTCAGGGTATCTGCTAACGAGTGATGTGCATATCCTACTGATGCATGCTTTCACCAATTTTTGAAGCAGTTCGTGCATCAAACACAGGGAGTAAAGGAAGTGCAGCATTATGTTCTCGGTGATTTTACGTGAAAACGAAATATATTTTTCCATTTTTTGAGGGAGGACATCAAAGTGATCATTGCGCAGCAGAAATTCAGAGCAGTGCTCAATGATAAAATTGGAACACACCTATTCAAACTTTGGAAGAAAATGGGGAATTGCCACCCCAGTTTCTAGTTCAATTTGCATGAACTGTGCACTGCTGTACGGAATTTCCCCACTAGATAACAGTGTACTGTGCATACAGTTCCTTCTTTTCTATTTAGTGGCAGCCCTCAAAGAGGACACTCAGTTCTTCAATAATTCGTCATTTTTCTGCTATTTGATCACGGCAGTGTTGGTGCGATGAAACACATTAACCTCCCTTGCAAGTGTTCAGAGCTGAGAGAGCAAACATCTCATAAGATTTTTACCAACATATGAATCAAAATAATTACAACTCGTGTCACATGTGTATAAAATCTAGTACAATACTGACTGTGGCTCATGCTGTCCTCTGAAGGTACTACGCGAGACAGTGGAGCCACCCACGTGTGTCACAGGAGTGAGTGAGGAGCACTTGAAGTAAGTGCATACTACAAAGAACAAATATTCCTGGTAATGCAAATACTTAAATTGTAGAATTTATTTTCCTCAGTGGGTATTGCGGTTTGTACCCATTCCTCTGTGGAGCAATCCAGCAGATTCTTTGCTAATAATGCGTTTCTCGTCAATGGATTCAGACACCTAGAGCAAATAGGCTATGGACCTCATTTTTTTGTACTGCATGGAGGAAATTATGTGGGACATATTCTTGATCCAGCAGTAGTATTGTTTACAGCCCAAATCTACATGCTTCCATCACTAATGACTGGTTCGTAAAGGTACAGGGGTCGTACAATGTTAAGTTCCACGACTTTTATGTGCAAAGCGTGCTCTTCTTACTTGCTTTCTTCTTCCTTGAGGCCATAAACATGAAGTGATATATGGGAATTCTGCCTATTAAATTTGGTATGTAGAGGGACATGGATATCATAAAAGTAGTAACAATCAGTTTGGAATCCATGTGATCCCGTTGTGTGCAGCGACCGTTGAATATAGACAATAGAGAAAAGAACAGCAATCAATTGCAAAATCCGTCGTTTCATTACATCAGATCTAGATTTCAATTATTACATAGTCAGTTGACTATGTATCGTAGGTGCAAACGTAAGCACCATACAGTTGGTCTAGAGCGGACAGGAGTCTAACACGAACTGATGCCGTTGCTCACATAGTTGAACGAGAAGAAAAAGTGTCTCATAGCCATGTGTTACCCTCTATCGAGGTGCTTGCGAATAGTTACATGATAGTAAAGCTGTAGAGTTTTTAAATTTATTTAAAAATGTATTGAACAGTAAAATCACAAGTTATGGTTAAACATGGAAAGCAAATCACATGTGTGGAGCTATAAGTATAGCCCACACAATGACAGTAAGTACAAGATGTATGTCATTTATTTTTGCATTACAAAACTAATGGAAGAGGATCCGTTTACAATTCCATAGAACACAAAAAGTACAATGTTAAAATAATGAACCAATGCAATTAAAATTTAACGATGTTGAAAATAGTACAATAAACTAAGGTAAGCCCTCTCCGGGCATAAGCTAATATCGTACGACTCGTAAAAATACAAAGGCACCATCCCTCGACTTACATTACAAGCATGTAGAATAAAGTAGCATTACAGAGTCGAAAGGTACGAAGCTAGCCAGTGGGGCGTAGATGAACACATAAGGAAAATAAAGGGTTGAAAATAGTGGAATAAAAATGATTTGTCCTATTTGGGGGCAAACTGCAGATCGTAAAAATACATTAGCGCCATCTCTGGGTTTACAGTATAAGCATGGGGACTATAACTGCATACAGTATTGCAAGGTATGAAGCTAGATAATGGCGCATAAAAAATTAACAAATAAGTAAAATAAAAAATGTAACAGAGTTTCAGAGTTATAAGAAATAAAACATGTTCAAACAATTCGGATTAAGAGACAACATCGTTATTTTCAAGCATGAGCCGTCTTTGATCTAATGTAAGTCGCGAAACCAGCCAAGTGACAAAATAACCAAGTTTAGTGTTACTTTTAAGACCCCAGAAGCAACTAAAAACATAGAAAATACTACAGTAAGTTAAAAGAGCATCGATAAAAAGTATGATGTACAGACTTGAAATGTCTAACAATATACAGACTCTATATGTACTACCAATATATCGCATATTGTGGCGACAACAGAAACGCCAGCAATACATTAAACAATGGGACAGATCTCGTTGCGGGCTATAAATTAACAGTGTGACATTTTCAATCGATGTTAAATGTATAACGAAGGGAAATATAGTGGTCTTCCGGTGTGCGAAAACAGTAACAAAGTAAATAACAAGTTATAATCTCCTCACACGCTGAGGATGATTCTCATAATTCCTTTCACAAGCCAGGACTGACCACGCTATTTAAAATTTGTCTTCTTTATTTGGGACATTTATACAGCCCCACTTTTATCTACATCCTCTGGAAGCAGGATGTAGGAGGAACTCCAATTTCATGGGTCATAAACATGTCAGTGAATATGTAGATGGAGTGTACGGCTGATTACCCTACCAGACTCTCTTTTCTGCATTTCGGAAAATTGTCCCAGTATGACACTCGAGGTGAACTCTCGGAACGACTCAGCAGTTGAGGTACGGCGCGATAGCATCCAATTTTCCCTTGAATGTAGGCAATGGTTTTCTCTTCAAAACCATCACTATCTTCGTTTGGAGGCTACATCATCTGCAGCATAAAAAGCACTACACTTAAGAGTAGCATACCATGGATCATTAACGATTTTTGGAAGCTCAATCTCCAAAACGGGGCCGCGCGGTGTTGGAGTACTCCCTCGAGCACGGGTGTGTGTGTCGTCCATAGCGTAAGTTAGTTTAAGTTAGATTAAGTAGTGTGTAGGCTTAGGGACCGATGACCTCAGCAGTTTGGTCCCATAAGACCTTACCACAAATTTCCAAATTTCCAAAACGGGTAGCAGGATTTAGGAAATGGACTGGATCTTGGCAGTCTGCAGTAGTGGTATCCATGTGGGCATACAAGCCCTTGTCCCCAGATGTGCATACAACCACTAACAAGTAGTTCAAAACAGGCATACTACTAACCCTGAGCTGCCCTAAACTAGTAGTATAGGCAAGGAAACTGCTGCTAGCTGATAGATGATGACTGCAAGTAGCAGCCAGTGATCGTGAGATTGACAGCCAAGACGAAGTTGATGATTGTGGACCGGATATAGGTCAACGTGATGGTGAGATACCAGGCTGATGCGAACGTGATGGCGACTATCTCGGCTGGGGTGATGTTCCAGGCCCGCCTCCAGGCATTTAAGATATTACTGTGGAAGAAGAATAATGGGCGAGATGGAGGGATAGAATAAAAATATGGAAAACCCCTGTGAAATGCATGTTGGAACATAAATTCAGATGCTAGCCAAGCCTGCAGGTCGCACTCTTGTATTTTAGCATGAATGGCACCTATGCAATGTCCTCAATACGTGGGACCGATGGCCTTTGTAGTCTGGTCCCTTCAACCCCCACAAACCAACCAACCAACCTCAATACGTTGCAAGTGTCAGTTGTAGTCATTACTGTGTTCTGTGTAGTTGTGAGAGCATTATGAAGGAGGCAGGTGACTTCAGACACAGGCAAATTGTTGTTTCTTGTATGGTGGGTACTTTGTTGCCAATGCAGCTGAAGTGTTTGGTGTTTCTACTGAGGATTTGTAACGTATACAGGGAAATCAGAAAGACTTTATCCACTAAGTCACAACACTGAAAAAAGTATGTGCTGAGTCATGAAGATAGACGTCCATTGTATAGGTTTGGACGAAAAATTGGAGGACGACTGGTACAAAAGTCATTGCAAAACTGAATGTCATACATGGAAACACAGTGAACACCAAATAACAAAAAGTGAGCTTCATGACCTGGAAGGCAAACAGGAATTTGAAATCCCCATATCAGGGATGCAAATGCCCATAAAAGAAAAACATGGGGTAGAGCCATAAAAGTTTGACTATGGTGCAATAGAAGAATGTCATTTGGTTGACTGAGTCTTGTTTCACACTGGTTCCAACTACTGGAAAAGTTACGTCCGAGGAGTTAAAAAATGGTTCAAATGAATCTAAGCACTATGGGACTAAACATCTGAGGTCATCAGTCCCCTAGACTTAGAACTACTTAAACCTAGCTAACCTAAGGACATCACACACAACCATGCCCGAGGCAGAATTCGAACCTGCGACTGTAGCAGCTGCGTGGTTCCGGACTGAAGCGCCTAGAACCGCTCGGCCACAGCGGCCGGCACGTCCCAGGAGTGAAACGAGGCAGGGGTCAACTGATGATTTGGGCAGCCATATGTTATTCCATGGGTCCCATAGTTTCTCTGCAAGGTCGCATAACTGTCTAGGTTTATGTGACCATTTTGGCTTATCAGGTCAATCCTATGGTACAATTTTTGCTCCCCAATGCTGGTTGCTGGTGCTGTGTTCCATGACGACAGGGCCCCTGTTCACACAACTTGCATTGAGTAGATATGGGTTTGTGAGCATGAGTATCAATTTTTGTATCTCCTATGGCCACCACAGTCACCAGATCTCAATATTTATTGGCCTTGCGGTTTACTTCGGAAAGAAGGGTGATAGATCACTGTCCATGTTCATCGTTATAACCTGAACTTACCTTTACTTTGCTGGAAGAATGATATATGATTCCTATAAAAAGCATACAAGTTTTGTATTTATCCATACTAACATGACTGGAAGCTGTTTATAATTCCAACCGTTTTCCTGCTCTGTATTAGGCATAGTAATGTGTATTGTTTTCTGTGTGTTTCATATTTTTGTCCATCCCCTGTATATGTGACGATCCTCAAAATAAGCTAAGCATATGTAAATTATTTCTTTATTTACTGAGAAATTCACCAGCGTCTCTATTGTTCCATTGGGATCTCGTGTCCTCATCAAGAGTTTTGTATTTAGCTATGCTGTTTATTTTAGCGTTAAGCTCAGCATCTAAAGCCATCTCATATATTTCTGTGTGATTGTCAACATTTTCTATTAATAACAGAAATTGATAGGTGTTGAATGGAAGTGTAAATTATAACACTTTTAAATGAAGTAGCCCATATGTATCTGCTCCCCCACAATTATAGTAAATTCCCATTAGATTAGGGTAGGGAATGGCGTCATCAATTGTGTCGGCAACATGTCTGCCCTTTCATTTTGCCCAGTTTCAGCGGCTGTGGTGTCAGTTAGTTTCACCTTCTCGATGTTATTATCTAAATTCCATAGAAACGAAAGAAAAACATCCCATAAGCAATGTATACAGGCACAAGTTATAAGACTTTAAATATGAGTTAGGACTTGCATATTATGTCATATACAATAGGATCCCAGTCTTGAGAACTCAGGGCGATAATGGTGCCAAGGAATGCATTGCCATCAAATAAACATCCTTATCATCATCTACTCAAGGGGTAGGCATTCCATCAGCGACCTCATCAGCCAGTGGTATTTCTATAAAGAAAGAAGACGGTGTGTAAGTATCATATGTTAATACACACACACACACACACACACACACAGACACACATACACACACGAGGAAAGGTACATGCTTTGAGAGGTGATGGTATTAGTGATTCTGAACAAAAAACTTCATATGAAAGTGTGCTCTATTCCGAATGGTTTCCAAGATAGAACACACTTAATACCACTTTCGTACATTTTTATTGAATAAGTCGAAAACCGCACTATCCGGTGGAAACTTGTCGCAGTACAAAATTAAACTATGTTAAATTTCCTACAAAAAAGGTCCTATTCATTTTGTTTTCTCTAGAACGAATGGCTTGTGCGAAGAGTGCGCGAGAATGTTGAAAAACTCGCTCGACGCGCATGCGCTGCAGCTTACGTAGTTTTTGTAGGCCGATTTGAGGTAGTCTATTAACGTAGCCAGTTGAGACGAACAATTTGATACGGGACACTTGCGGTCTATCAAGTCGAGAAACTACCTCAAATTGCCCAACAGAAACTACGTAAGCTACAGCACATGCGCGTGGAGCGAGTGTTTCAATATACTGGCGCTCTGTTCGCACAAACCATTAGTTCTGGAGAAAAAATGAATAGGACCTTTTTTGTAGTAAATTTAATATACTTTAGTTTTGTTATGCGACACGTTTTTGTTGTAGAGTGCGGTTTTCCAGTTATTCAAGAAAAACGTACAAAAGTGATATTAAATGTGTTCTATCTCGGAAACCATTCGGAATAGGGCATACGTCCATATGAAGAGAGAGAGAGAGAGAATCGTGTTACTTACATCGATGTATATCCAAAAGACTGGTTTCGGTCATAAGAGACTGTGCATCTAGTGAATTGGATTCAGTTACATGCACCCCTGTAAGACTAAGTAGGTTAAAAAATTATATGAAAAAAGCAAAAACCTTAGGTAAACTGAGTTACAAATATTCACACATTCACAAAGACAAAGACACACACACGCACACACACGTTACAACTTGTACTCGTAATCATACTATTCACTGTTTAGCAGAACTGGTTCAGCTGTCCCAAACCAGTCGCCTCCTCAGGTGTGTCTGTTAACTTTATTGGAAGAGTTTGTGCTCCATCTCCCATCAACAATGATAGTGTACAGGTATCTGTAACATCAAAGAAAGTCATCTCATCATGGTTGTAATTATACACAAACACACAGGAACACACAAACATGGATAAAGTATTTCAGATACATACCTGCAGACTCGCCACCTTCTAAATGGGGACATTAGCTCCCATCATTACCATCACCAGATCGATCACAAGAGAGCTTCATAACTGTTGCCGTGGTTGATTCTTGGAGAAAGACTGAAGTGAACTGAAACTGTACGGCGTGCTGTATACATAGTCGGTGGACAGGGTAGGATGCTCTCTCCACCTGCCAACTGGATTGCTTAGCGTGATTTTTTCAACGATTAGGAGATGAGAGTGGATGCTGACACACCGTCTTGAGTTATGCTGAATTGCCCCAAGTGGAGGGGATATGTCGTTCGTGCCACTAACCAATGAGATTACTTCCCAGCATTTTTTCCAACCAGTAGGAGATAACAGAGGATGCTGATACATCCATCACGATCTGTCCCACTATATGGATCCATTATCTATTAAGGTGCAGCAAACTTTAATGTATGAGAGTACCTTAAGCTACGGAATGCAGTCACTATTTTGGGGACTTGACAGTGAGCAGGAAATTATAATACTGCTTTGTTGAGTCTGAGGGCATCTTATCTCCCTGAATACAGTCATTGTAAGGTACGCAGCACACTTATTATGACATGTCTGTGAAAGTGTTGTGTGTAAGGGTCCAGTATTTATTCAGGTACAGCAAACATGTACAGGGTGTTTCAAAAATGACCGGTATATTTGAAACGGCAATAAAAACTAAACGAGCAGCGATAGAAATACACCGTTTGTTGCAATATGCTTGGGACAACAGTACATTTTCAGGTAGACAAACTTTCGAAATTACAGTAGTTACAATTTTCAACAACAGATGGCGCTGCGGTCTGGGAAACTCTATAGTACGATATTTTCCACATATCCACCATGCGTAGCAATAATATGGCGTAGTCTCTGAATGAAATTACCCGAAACCTTTGACAACGTGTCTGGCGGAATGGCTTCACATGCAGATGAGATGTACTGCTTCAGCTGTTCAATTGTTTCTGGATTCTGGCGGTACACCTGGTCTTTCAAGTGTCCCCACAGAAAGAAGTCACAGGGGTTCATGTCTGGCGAATAGGGAGGCCAATCCACGCCGCCTCCTGTATGTTTCGGATAGCCCAAAGCAATCACACGATCATCGAAATATTCATTCAGGAAATTAAAGACGTCGGCCGTGCGATGTGGCCGGGCACCATCTTGCATAAACCACGAGGTGTTCGCAGTGTCGTCTAAGGCAGTTTGTACCACCACAAATTCACGAAGAATGTCCAGATAGCGTGATGCAGTAATCGTTTCGGATCTGAAAAATGGGCCAATGATTCCTTTGGAAGAAATGGCGGCCCAGAACAGTACTTTTTGAGGATGCAGGGACGATGGGACTGCAACATGGGGCTTTTCGGTTCCCCATATGTGCCAGTTCTGTTTATTGACGAAGCCGTCCAGGTAAAAATAAGCTTCGTCAATAAACCAAATGCTGCCCACATGCATATCGCCGTCATCAATCCTGTGCACTATATCGTTAGCGAATGTCTCTCGTGCAGCAATGGTAGCGGCGCTGAGGGGTTGCCGCGTTTGAATTTTGTATGGATAGAGGTGTAAACTCTGGCGCATGAGACGATACGTGGACGTTGGCGTCATTTGGACCGCAGCTGCAACACGGCGAACGGAAACCCGAGGCCGCTGTTGGATCACCTGCTGCACTAGCTGCGCGTTGCCCTCTGTGGTTGCCGTACGCGGTCGCCCTACCTTTCCAGCACGTTCATCCGTCACGTTCCCAGTCCGTTGAAATTTTTCAAACAGATCCTTTATTGTATCGCTTTTCGGTCCTTTGGTTACATTAAACCTCCGTTGAAAACTTCGTCTTGTTGCAACAACACTGTGTTCTAGGCGGTGGAATTCCAACACCAGAAAAATCCTCTGTTCTAAGGAATAAACCATGTTGTCTACAGCACACTTGCACGTTGTGAACAGCACACGCTTACAGCGGAAAGACGACGTACAGAATGGCGCACCCACAGACTGCGTTGTCTTCTATATCTTTCACATCACTTGCAGCGCCATCTGTTGTTGAAAATTGTAACTACTGTAATTTCGAAAGTTTGTCTGCCTGAAAATGTACTGTTGTCCCAAGCATATTGCAACAAACGGTGTATTTCTATCGCTGCTCGTTTAGTTTTTATTGCCGTTTCAAATATACCGGTCATTTTTGAAACACCCTGTATGTGTGTGTGTGTGTGTGTGTGTGTGTGTGTGTGTGTGTGTGTGCGTGTGTGTGTGTGTGTGTGTGTTTTATACTACGGAATACAGTCACTGTGACCAGGAAGTTATGAATTTACTGTGACATCTCTGAGAGAGTCTTACTCTAACAAATATAGTCACTGTTTGGTATGCAAGAAGTGTTCTTTGGTTTCCTCTGCGAAGGACCACTGGTGTACTTACAGAGTGAACAAACTTATTGTCTAAAGGCAGTATACGGGGTGCTTATAATTAAAGTTCAACTTTCAAAACGCTATACTAAAAACTCCACTGGTCAGAATGACGTCAAATTGCAACGGAATATTATCGGAGAAGGGGGAAAACGTATGGGAGAAGAAAAAAAATAGTGTGAAAATTTATCAATAGATGGTGCTGCATGTGTCAGAATATGTAAATGAAAACAACTGTCATGCGCACGACCCACTGAAGTTGGTATAAACACGCCAGGTATACAGCTTTTCCTCCTTTCGCGTCTGCAACGTTCGCCATGACTGTCTCAATGCAGGATCGCTTTCTGCTTGTAAAGCTGTATTATAAGAATCATGGCTGTGCACACGTAGCTCTGCAGAAGTTCCGGACACTGATGGGTTTGAAAAAAGGCATTGGTCTGATGAATGCCGTGGGTCTGGAGAAAATGATTCGGAAATTCGAAAAGACGGGCTCTTTTGGTGTACAACCTGGTAGAGGGAGGAACCGAATTTTCTCGACGTCAGTGAAAGCAGTGGCCACAGCAGTGCAAGAGGAGACGAGTGGTGGTGTGAAAACGTGTAGTGCACGGACAGTTTCCCGAACATTGGACATACCCGTGAGCACGGTGCGTAAAATTCTACGAAACATCCTTCTTTGCTATCCATTCAAAGTTACCCGTGTGCACGAGTTGCTTCCTGTTAACCTGCCGCCGGCCGGAGTGGCCGAGCGGTTCTAGGCGCTACAGTCTGGAACCGCGCTACCGCTACGGTCGCAGGTTCGAATCCTGCCTCGGGCATGGATATGTGTGATGTCCTTAGGTTAGTTAGGTTTAAGTAGTTCTAAGTTCTAGGGGACTGATGACCTTAGAAGTTAAGTCCCATAGTGCTCAGAGCCATTTGAACCATTTGTTGACCTGCCAGAAAGAGAGACCTTTGCTTCAGAGTTTCTTGATTGCATGGAAGTGGACAATAATTGACCGAGGAAGATTTTGTGGACAGACGAAGCCCACTTCCATCTGACAAGATATGTCAATACACAGAACTGTCAAATATGGGCAACGGAAAATCCATACACAAATCAACCAGTACCACTTCATCCCGGAAAGGTCACTGTGAGGTGCGGGTTTACAGCGTCATTTATCATAAAGACATATTTTTCGAAGAGACAGGTGCTTCTGGTCCTGTTACCTGTACCGTCACTGGTAAGCGCAATGAGTGTCTTTTGCGCAACCACGTTATTCCAGCTCTCCAAGAGTGTGGATGTGTGGATGGGATCATTTTTATGCAAGATGGTGCGCCTCCGCACATTGAAAATCCAGTTAAGCAGCTGCTGAAGCGCCATTTCGGAAATGCTAGAATTATCAGCCACCATTTCCATACAGCCTGGCCGTCCCGATCACCTGATCTTAATCCGTGTGACTTCTAGCTGTGGGGCTAACTGAAAGATGTTGTGTTCAGTGTTCCGATTGCAAACTTAGCTGCATTGAAGGCACGCATTGCGCAACACATTCTGAACATGAGCCTGGAAACACATCGGTCAGTTGTGGAACATACTGTTTCTCGGTTTGAACTTGTTGCAGAAAACAGTGGACAGCATACTGAACATGTTTTGCACCAGTCATGTGGAAATTAATAATCCGATTTGATTTTTATTGATGCTTTTTATGCGGTTTTTGGCCTCAGGTCAATTTAAAAGCGACTTTTCCTATCCTATGTAGTATGACCTTGCCGTGGTGGATGCGCTTACGTATCTAACAGTATAACACCTGTACACCCATGCACACTGAGTAGTACAGTATGTTTAACGCCAAACGTACAATTTAGGCATTGTTGTATGATTCATTTGTCATTTGTAGTCAACCACTATTAAATTATGATGCTTACAGCGCCATATATTGCTACATTTTGTAACTATTTATTTTTCTTCTGCCACACGTCTTCCCCCTTCTCCGATAATATTCCGTTGCAATTTGACGTCATTCTGACCAGCGATGTTACTTCTACAGTGGTTTGATAGTTTAACTTTTATTATAATCACCCCATATAATGAATAAATTCCAATTGGCAGAATTTATAGATTTACCAATGTCTCTACCAGGGACCACTTGTATGTATAGAATATGTCCTGTATTTTTAAAGTTTCATACAACTAAACTGACTGCAGATGTTGTTGTGTCAGGAGACCATGGACCTGATACTTAAGAGCATGATGAATGATATAGGGCACAGCAGCGTGCGTTAATACTTAGCCACCTGACTCCTTTGCCACTTTAAAAATGCAATGGTAGCGTACAGAGATGCTATACAGTGAGGTCACTGTGTACTGGGCAATGTCCACACTACTGCTGCTGACCAGTATGTGTTGGTAAGTGAATTAGGACCACGCAGAAGCTGATGTGCGCTGTGAAGCCCTTTATAAATATTATGAGGGTGAGTTGGCTGTTCCGCATGACATGCTGTGGGAAGCGTGCACTGTTAATGGCCAAGAGACGGTGGCTGCAGGAGCGCTGCATACCCAGCTGGTGTCTCATCATGTGTGCCAAAGCGCATGTTTCACGTTTCATAAATACTCCATCATTCCAGTCCTACTACACACTGCAGTGTGAAGTATTTTAACACACAGAAATGTGGAAACAAGTTCCTTACATTTAAAAAAAGTTGTGATCGTATATTACTACTGTGCTGGTAGATGCATGCTGTATCACACATACACCATAGTGCGACATCATTAAATTATGGTAATTAAGATAATAGTTCAGCTATTCGAATAACATCTGCCATTTTCACACATCCACTGTAATTTCACAGTGTGTGATGTCACTTTTTGGGATCATAAAGTATAGTAATTAAGATCAGACTAAAAGCATCTTGTGGCCAGTTTGTTTACATAGGGGCCAAGCCTAGTGAGCAGTGGGTTCATATAAGACATACATAAACATAACTTTAGAGCACAAGAGACGTCATCGCTTACATAAGGAGAATAATGGGTCCTTTGCTCCAGAAAATAATTGGAAATTTGGCTGCCACACAGTCTCTTCCAACTTTCTCGACCAATGGGATAACACTCATTTGAATTTCCACCTCTTACTCCTCACCCAATTTGCCTAGAACGGAGGGGAAGAACGGGGAATGAGGATGTGTGTCTGGGGTGTCCTTGAATGTGACACATGGTGTGTACATAAGGATAAAATGGTTCAAATGGCTCTGAGCACTATGGGACTTAACTTCTAAGGTCATCAGTCCCCTAGAACTTAGAACTACTTAAACCTAACTAACCTAAGGACAGCACACACATCCATGCCCTAGGCAGGATTCGAACCTGCGACCGTAGCGGTCGCGCGGCTCAAGACTGTAGCGCCTAGAACCGCTCGGCCACTCCGGCCGGCTACATAAGGATATCTGGTATCAATGCAGACTGGCTGGAAGCATTCCCTGCCACCATTAACATCGGCAAAGAATCATACAAAGTGATATTATAATTAAAATTACTAACCAGTCAAAGTTGATATTTGTTCTCTTCACTCAGCCTCTAAAACAAAGGAACGACAATGATAGACAGTGCAACTCTTCTTCATAGATAAAACTTCGACATCTGTTCTTCTTAATGATCTTTCGTTCGTGGGAACCACAGTCATGCAGAACTGTTTGAAGAATATTTCCGCCATTTGCCTACAAATTACTATTCATTTATTTCATACAATCATGATTTCGGCCTTATAGCCATCCTCAAGTGCAGATTGAAACATCACAAAATCTCTGACCCGCCTAAATGTTCCTTCTATGAAATTCCACTATTTCCTCCAAGCTTTCTAAATGGTTCAAATGGCTCTAAGCACTATGGGACATAACATCTGAGTTCATCAGTCCCCTAGACGTAGAACTACTTAAACCTAACTAACCTAAGAACATCACACACATCCATGCCCGAGGCAGGATTCGAACCTGCGACCGTAGCACCAGCGCGGTTCCAGACTGAATGACCTAGAACCGCTCGGCCACAGCGGCTGGCTTCCAAGCTTTCAAACACCAATAGAAAACGAGGTGGTACAGTGGTTAAGACATATGACTCTCATTCGTGAGTAACGTTGTTCATGTCACCATTCTGATATAGATTATCCGTTGTTTTCCTAATTCATATGAAGTGAATGCAGGGATGGTTCCATACACATGGCAATGGTTTACACTTGCTTGTCAGATCAGTATTTGTGATCTGTCCATAATTTTCAACTGCTAATCTCCTCCCGTGTTTTTCTGATATCGTGTACTCCGCCTCGTTTTATTCGCTCTACTTCACGCTCCCGGTAACATATCTCTGATGTGTTTGTGGGAGGGGGGGGGGAGGGAGGTTCTGGATGCATCAGCTATTTCCCACAGAAAGTGTTAGAGGCCCTTTGCTGTCCCTTATCTATATAAACGATTTGGGAGACATTCTGAGCACCTGTCTTAGGTTGTTTGCAGATGACGCTGTCGTTTATTGACTGAGAAAGTCATCAGAAGATCAAAAAAAATTGCAAAACGATTCATAAAAAATATTTGTATGGTGCGAAAATTGGCAATTGACCGTAAATAACGAAAATTTATGTGTGTAAAAGGAATCCGTCAAACTTCGGTTACACGATAAATCAGTCAAATCTAAAGACCGTACATTCAACTAAATACCTAGAAATTACAAGTACGAACAACTTAAATTGGAAGGACCACATAGAAAATCTTGTGGGGAAGGCTAACCAAAGACTGCGTTTTATTGGAAGGACACTTAGAAAATGTAAGAGATCTACAAAGGAGACTGCCTACATTACGCTTGTCCGTCCTCTTTTAGAATACTGCTGGGTGGTGTGGGATCCTTACCAGATAGAATTGACGGAGTACGTCGAAAAAGTTCAAAGAAAGGCAACAGGTTTTGCATTATCGCGAAACAGGGGAGAGAGTGTAACTGAAATGATTCAGGATTTGGGATGGACATAATTTTAAAAAAGACGTTTTTCGTTGTGGAGGAATGTTCTCACGAAATTCCAATCACCAACTCTCTCCTCCGAAAGCGAAAATATTTTGTTGACGTCGACCTACATAGGGAGAAACGATCACCATGTTAAAATAAGGGAAAACAGAGCTCGTATGGAAAGGTATAGGTGTTCGTTCGTTCCGCGCGCTATACGAGATTGGAATAATAAAGAATTGTGAAGGTGGTTCGATGAACCCTCTGCCAGGCACTTAAATGTGATTTGCCGCGTATCCATGTAGATGTAGAATTAGTTACTAATTTGGAGACTTTCTGTAGTGTCTTCAGCCATGGCCTACTCAATTCCGCACCCATACATGCCCCTCTCTCAACTTTGGCCAGTGATAACCAAAGGTGATCCGCCTTTTATGAGTTTTGTTGGTAACCCCTCTATTTCTTTCACCTGGTTTTCCTTTAGTTGCCTTCTCTTCTCTTCTTCCTAACTTTGCAGCTGGAAAAATAAACTTCATGAAAACACAAGAATCTTTATCATACACTACAAAGATAACTGTTCACTGTGACGCGAGCTCTGCTACTACCTGATACGAAAGTGTGAAGACTGAACTCGGACTCTTCTCGCAACACACAGTTGGCAACATCATTCAGCAGGAACGTAGCTGGCCAGAAGTTGTTCTGAATTTGCAAACCGTAGTCCTGGTGCAGCACATATTGCTTCTACATGTTCCTTGCGACTTGCCCGATCGTCAGTGATTGAACCTTCATAGTACTTGATCATTCTGTTCCTGAGCCATCAGTGTCATCCTAGCAGTCGCTATCTATCAACTGTATCAGCGCAGAGTGGCAGACGACGTTACGAGGGATCTCAAACGCATCTCGTATTTGAAGGAAAGAGAGCTCAAAGTTAAACTCGAATTAAGACGTAGGTTGTGTAGGGAAGCGATTGCATTCTTTCCAAAGTAAGAATCCTGTGGAAAACCTGAATACATGTGACCCTACTAAGAACCTGGCCAAACTCGGACCACTGCGTTATCAGCCGTGTATTTGTGTGTGTGTGTGTGTGTGTGTGTGTGTTGGGAGAGGGGGGTGGGTCGTCCTTCTCTCCTTTTGCAGTAGACAAAACACTTCCAAAACATTAAAATGTTAGTAATGAGAGTAGTTTGAAGGCGACAGCACACACTAGTGAAATGATTACGATATTATCAAAAGACCAAAATAGTGCAAAATGGAGCAGATATTCACCGCATAACATTAGAAACGGGGCATGAATACAAAATTATTAACCAGAGGAATAAATTGAATTGTTGAGTCCTATTAACGGTCAAAACTAAATTGGTCAAACATTGCCACAGTTTACAACTACATACACTTCTTCGGTGCGTGACCGTATGACATATAAGGGACCACTTCACTAAGTCAACAACAGACTTCGGAAGACGCTGTTTGATATCTGGCATGAGAGAAAGGTATTTTCCAACAATTTCTTAAAACTGTTTGTTCAAAGGCTGCTGAGAACTGTGGGTTTGCAATCATTCGTCATACGCAAAGCCTTCGCCAATACCATGACTGAGTCCTATCACAGGATCTTTCACAGAAAGACCTAACGTGCTCTCCAACGCCAATTCCCTGTACAGAATACTTAAATAATAAATACAAAGTTATTAATCTTATACAGTACCAAATTATACGTAAGAAGTATTTGAAATAACAGGAATCGGAACGAACTACAAACGCTGTATCCTGCATTAATTCCAGCACCAAAAATAGTGACGCAACGTACAAGTTAACTCTCATCGAAGAAACACGAGAAAAATTTCCCATTAAGTCACACATGTTTAGGTGTTACTTATCGCTTGTCTAGCAAACAACGAAAAGAGAAATAACTGCTACATTTCTTAATTTTAGCGTGTAAATTTTAGAGAATTAGTTGATCAGCAACGGCTGTGAAGTTTGTTGCGTGACGTGTCTCTAATCTGTATATCAGTTAATGTATTCTCAAACTTAATTTCATAAGAATATTTAGAAACTGCACACACATTTAGACAACCTTCTGACCATGTCACTCTAATGTACAGTCGACGTTAGCCTTTATGTTCTGCTTTACACTTTATTAAAATGAAAAATCTCATATTTCGGAAGTAGCAACAACTGGGGAATTAGTAGACACCAAATTTCTTACCTCCAAAGCTGATGTCCAATGACCGTTCTTAGAGTGGACAGAAATGCAGTTGTGTGCTATGAGACAAATTACTATGCCAATGACAGTTTTGAGCGGCATGGTGCGGTCGGAGCGGCAGACTGAGCCGGCAAGAGCACTCAGACAGTCGCGTTCCTCTGGTGCTGCGTGCCGTCGCACCAGCTGACTGAAGCGGCGGCGGCGGCAGAACGCTTTGACGCACAAGCAGGCAATTCTTTCGATATCTTCAGTGGCAGCCGCCGCTGGAATTTGGAGTGACATCCGTCTTACAGAGAAACTACGTCTATTTTCGAGTTTCCTGTGAGACGATATGACGTGTCGTTTATTCCGCAATTCAGCTACGAGACTGACTATAAATGAAAGCCGAGAGTAGGTTTATGAGAATAAACCAAGAGGGAAAGTAAGGGGTTAGGAGTTTCTGACTGATGAACAATTCAGAAAGATTCTTAATGGGCGCAACGAACAATGTTTCCGCTGCTGTTGGGACATCTTTCATCGGGGAGAATACTTGCGACGTTTGCGAGCGTAGTTCACGCAACCACCTTGATAAACGACACGTGTAATACTGGTCTCAACAGAGGGTCATATTACATGACGCAGTACTCAGAATACTTTTTCTGATTCTTATAATGTGACAACGTAGCTTTGTATGCACTGCAACATATGTGACAACTAGAGTTGCGCTCCACCAAAGCTACAGCTCGATATGCAATTTTGTCATATGATGACATGATGGAGACCGTGGCTGTTGTTTGAAGACAAATGTTGATGGTGTTAGGACATTGTTAACTCAAGAAACAGCCCTGCTTACTTCATAAGCCGTAAACTAAAAGATCTCATTACCAAATACTATTCATTTGAAAATAACTACACCATACATAACACACATGAACTCATAAGCTTAATTAAAGACATCCACATCCCACCAACAGCTAAATTAGCATCACTAAACATAGTCAATCTGTACACGAACATCCCTGTCAAAGAGACTATTAACATTATAAGAAACAATCTGCTTAAATGTAAGAAAATTATTGTTCCAGAGATCTGTGAACTCATAGAAATACTTTCACTTATTCTAGAGCATAATTACTTTAGCTTCAACAACAAACTGTACCAACAACATGATGGTTTGGCAATGGGAAGTAGCTTAGCTGGGATATTGGCTGACATTTACATCAACCATATAGAACAAAAATTCTTCTCAACCAACCAGCACATCTCAAACAAAATAATCTACTACAGAAGATACGTTGATGATACAATCTTGCTTTTTGATGTTACAAGCAATGAAATATATACATTAGCAGCAGATCTAAGCAAAATGCACAAAAATATTGAATTCACAGTTGAACATGAAACTAATAAAATCATTAATTTTTATGACCTGAAAATTTGCAATAGTAACAATAAGCATCAATTTAGTATTTACAGAAAACATATCACCACACCTGCCAACAAAAAATGGCATATTTCAGAACGATGCTACACCGAATTAAAAAAGTACCAATGAGTGACACAGACCAACAAAATGAAATCAATATAATTAAAACAGTTGCTCATAATAATGGATATAAACCCACAATAATAGAAAAACTCCACAAAAAAATTCAGACAAAAACCACAGCTCCACTTCACAGCAGTCACTTCAAGCCAAATCGGTGTGCCAGAGAAGCCAAACCTAAATATGCTACTCTCTCATACATAGGCCCACTTTCATACCAAATAGCAAACTTATTCAAAAAGAAAAATATCACACTCAGCTTTTCCACAAATAATAAATTACAACAAAAAGTAATCCATGATGTAAATACCTCCAAGTGTCCCTACAGTAAATCGGGAATATACAAACTCAAATGCAATACATGCCCAAAATTCTACATTGGACAGACAGACAGACAGAAGTTTTGAAATTAGAAACAAAGAACATATTCATGCTTTAAGACTTGGTAACTTGAACAAATCAGCATTTGCAGCCCATATTGCTGAAGAAAACAATTCAGTGGGAAACATTGAGGATAAGTTAAAAATTTTACATCTAGCAGAAAAAGGAGCCACTATGAATATATTAGAAGAAATAGAAATACACACACGCAAAAACAGCACCCCAGACTATATCCTTAATGAACAAAGTTAGCTAACACCGCTTTCCTGAAAAATTTCCAAAAATTGTTTTCCAACTTCCAAAGCAAATAATATTAGTAGGCCTATCTGCAGATCAAGTAGCAAATTTATGTTACTATAATTCTCATGGTGCTAAATGTAATTAAATAATATACTATTTTACCTATACATATATATAATTAAAAAAATAAAGAATAAAAAAATTAAAAAAACCTTTATAATTAATTTAACAATATCAACTCAAAAATTAAATGTCTCTGAACTAGTGTAAAAGGCATTACAGTTGCGTAAATGAATATATGATCCTTTCCAAACATAGGACATCATCGTTAAATGTTACGTTATATCATACCATGTTTGATACTCATATGTTTGTAAGCTCTTTGTATGTATCAGAACATGTGGTGCGTGGTAGAAATCTTCTCGGTGACAAATCTAAAGCGTTGAGTGAGAACAATTTACGTGTGCAACAATAAGAATGCAGTGGGAATGTATTCACATCTGTTGGACGAATGTTATGAAAACAAACACTCCAAACCGACGTTTCACGTAAGTCACATGCAACGAAAATCTGTAACGCATCCATCTGTGTGTGGCGTGTTTATAATTATGTTCAAAATGATTCAAATGGCTCTGAGCACTATGCGACTTAACTTCTGAGGTCATCAGTCCCCTAGAACTTAGAACTAATTAAACCTAACTAACCTAAGGACATCACACACATCCATGCCCGAGGCAGGATTCGAACCTGCGACCGTAGCGGTCGCCCGGTTCCAGACTGTAGCGCCTAGAACCGCACGGCCACTCCGGCCGGCTTATAATTATGTATTATTTGTATTTTAGGACAATTAATCTGTAAAAAACACACCACATGTCATAAAGAAAGCGTGTAAAACGTCTGAGGATGAATCGCAACGATTCGAAACCGGTAACGGTACCCTTTGAATAAAGGAACTGAAAGTAAATTAGTAGCTGGTTGCTGTGCTAACACCATCAACATATGTCTACAGTTCGATAGTTTTGGTACAATTCATAAACGATGGAGCAAATGGCAGGCTTACCTGTAGTATTGGCAGCATTGGTAGGGAAGGCAACATAAATGAACTTGTGAGAGAGAAACAGGGAGCCTACGGTTTCTCAATGTTGTCTGTTTGTTTCGCTCATAATTAGAACCGCACATCATTCAGTGTTAGTACATTGTGTATTTTATATCCTCACAAAGTATAAATTGCATTTTACAAGTATTAACAATTAGTTGATCACGTAACTTCTACGCGTTTGTGTAACAAAAGTAATTATTTTTCATGTAAAAAAAGCTTACATACGTAAACATAAAAAATTTATATATGTCTTGTTGTTATTTTGTACTCAGTGGAACGTTCATCATCATGATCAAAGGCAAGAGTTTCCCGTTTAGTAACAGAAACAGGTTTTATAGAAGGTCGACAAAGTATTGAAGCTTTTTTTTAATTTTACTTCTTTATTTGAGGAAACTGAGTTTTGTGGCACTATGTGCTAACATGTATTGTGTTTTATTTTTGCCACAAAATCCTTCTGTTCCACAGTTATAAATGAACCCTTTTCCGAATAATAGCTGAAATACAGTATATTTGTAACAGACACGAGGACAACTATGTAGAACAAAAATGTTCCGTAGATTACGTAGTTCTTGATGCACTGACAGAAAAAAATCGCAACACCAAGAAATAATTAATGTCGAGTAATGAAATTTCGGTAATACGTTTGTCTAAGTAACATACTTAAGTTCAAAAAATGGTTCTAATTGCTCTGAGCACTATGGGACTTAACATCTGAGGTCATCAGTCCCCTAGAACTTAGAACTACTTAAACCTAAGTAACCTAAGGACATCACACACATCCATGTCCGAGGCAGGATTCAAACCTGCGGCCGTAGCGGTCGCGCCGTTCCAGACTGAAGCGCCTAGAACCGCTTGGCTACACCGGCCGGCCACACTTAAGCGGTTAACATTGCAAGATCACAGGTTAATATTAAGAGCGAGATAAGCCGTTGCAACTGTGAAATGTTGGTACATTAATAACCACTGTAGCCGCCAGAATGTTGGATGCAAGCATGCAAACGTGCATGCATTGTGTCGTACAGGTGCCGTATGTCATTTCGTGGGATGGAATTCTATGCCTGTAGCACTTGATTGGTCAACACAGGGACGATTAATACTGTTTATACGCTAATAACGCGGGGGTTTTCGTCCAATGAGGTCCGTGCTCGATTGGAGACAGATCTGATGATCGAGTAGACCAAGGCAACATTTCGACACTGTGTAGAGCACGTTGGGCTACTACAGCGGTATGTGGGCGAGAGTAATCTTGTTGGAAATTATCCCCTGGAATGCTGTTCTGTCAAGTCAGATCGAATCACCAGACTGACGTGCAGATTTGCAGTAAGGGTGAGTGTGATTACCACAAGAGTGCTCCAGCTGTCATACGAAATCGCACCCCAGACCATAACCAACTTCAGTGTAGGTCCAGTGTCTAGCACGCAGAAAGGTTGGTTGCAGTCCCTCAGCCGACCTCCTTCTAATCAACAACCGGCCATCACTTACACAAAACCAGAACCAACTTACATCAGAATACGCAACAGACCTGCCCTCCAATGAGCTCTCGATTAACTTTTCTGAAGACGCAAATGGCGGTGGTTCAGGGTCAGTGGATTGCACGCTACGAGGTGTCCGACTCGGAGCTGTTCTTGAAGTAACCGATTTGTAACAGTTCGTTGTGTCACAATGATACCAACTGCTGCTCAAATTGCTGCTGCGGATGCAGTACGATGCTCCAGAGTGCTGCATGGCCGTCTGGAGCACAGTCTTCTAGCGACCGTACATTCTCGTGACCACCGCTGCCAGTAGTCATGTACAACGGCCACATTCCTGTCAAGTCTTTCTGCAGTATCACAGATGGAACATCCAGCTTCTCGTAGCCCTATTACAGGACCCCATTGTAACTCAATGAGGTGTTGATAATGGCGACTTTGTCACCTTAAAGGCATTCTTGACTGACATCAACCCACCATGTCCAATCTCAAAGGAAATCTGATTTGCATCCTCATAGTGGCGCTACTAGCGGCACTCTTATGCGATTGGGGCGAAATTTGAATAGACATTAGACACTGCTCGCATATGCAAACAGAGCTATGGAAAAGATGTAACAAGCGACAGCTATACGAAACAGCTTACGTACTGATATCGCTGTTACGATCTTCACAGACCAAGAAAAACTACCGTAATTTACGCTTATTTATGATAGCCTACGTTAGGTAAATTACCATAAGCTACGCTTATTTTTGATTGGCAACATTAGACTACATTAGTTATCTCAACTATTTGGATTGGAGTACATGTGAGTAGGACAACGGATAATGATATTAGCACATCCAATGTCATGTTACCCGTTCATTGTAAAAAAAAAAAAAAAAAGGCTCTGAGCACTATGGGACTTAACTTCTGAGGTCATCAGTCCCCTAGAACTGCTTAAACCTAACTAACCTAAGGACATCACACACATCCATGCCCGAGGCAGGAATCCATGCCCGAGGCAGGATTCGAACCTGCGACCGTCACGGTCGCTCGGTTCCAGACTGTAGCGCCTAGAACCGCAGGGCCACTCCGGCCGACCGTCCACTGTCAGATTACCCACATTGGCGACCTACATTCGAGGTCATCCTCACTCCCTGTCCTCTGGGGAACCACAGAAAACTCCAAAAGACCACCCAGGGAAATCACCCAAACAATTGAGTTATTTACAAACTCATTACTTACCTCTATAGTCGCCACGTGACATACAAATGGCGAGAAACGGGAGACAATGGGAGCACAATATCAACTGCACACTGTAGTGAGAGGGTTTGTAAGAAGTAACAATGGTATAAAAGACAACATATGGTTTATTGACAGTAATGTCTTGTTAACAATACGGTATTTTATTTACAATAGTGGTTGATGACATAACTCACTGTGATTTTCATACAAAATTGTTTTGTTTCCTGTATACAATAATTTGCAAAGCTAATGTTTTACTGTTTTCTTTGTTGATGTATTTACACAGCTACACTTTCCTGTTACATACATACAATGGTTTTGTTTGCAAAGATATCTTCTTAGAACTTAAACACATTTTCCATTTTATTTCTATATACGAACCTGTATACAGTACTTATATTTACTAACCATTTCTTTGTATTTACAGTATTTACTTTTCAATCGATGATTTCTTTCCATATACAATATACACATTGGGAACAGGGACTAGCAGCAATAGGTGAACAAAAATCCACATAAAACACACACACAATACACACTGATCAATCATTCAAAACATTATGACCACCTGCCTAATATCCGATTATCCACCCTTGGCACGGATAACAGAGGCGTCACTTAGTGGCATGGAAGCAGTGAGGCCTTGGTTGGTCGCTGCTGGGAGTTGGCACCACATCTGCACACACGTCACCTAATTTCCGTAAATTTTGTGGATGGGAGGGGGGGGGGGGGGCTGGGGAGATGAGCTCTGCTGCCACATTCAGTTACACCCCAGATGTGTTTGATCGGATTCAGATCTGGCAAGTTGGGAGCCAGCGCATCAATTGGAACTTGTCACCGCGTTCATCGAACCACTCCACCCACCACACTCCTGGCCTTGCGACACGGATCATTACGTTGTTGAAAAATGTCACTGCTGTTGGGAAACACAATCATAATGAAGGGGTGTATGTACTTTGCAAGTAGTGTACGGTATTTATTTATTCTTCATAATTATATCTTATTGTCTGAAAAGCTAAAATAGGCCATACAAATCACGAGGTATTGCACCGTGGTTACCAGAAGGCTTACGAATTGTATTCGCAATCGAATGTCCCGCCTGAAAAACAATTCATTATCTAGAATTTCCATGTTACTTTACGTAGCTGTGTAAATAAAAGTTAGAAGACACCGTAATTTATCCACTGGCGTGACTCATTTGAGCAGCAGTAGAACAAAATTATCAAACATACTATTCCATGTACAGCTGCTACACTATAAGCAGCAGCTGAGCAAATAGTAAACAATGCTAGTGATCAGAAATTCGTAGTTATCTATAGCAGTAGCAGAGTCCATACTATGTTTTCGAATGATGAGTAATGTACTGCGACACGAGTGTGATGACATCAGAGTGTTAAATAAAAAGGAATTGTTACAGTGATCTGCCTGCGTCATCTGCCTCCCGTTTTCACCTTTTCTGACTGAGCTTTTCCTATTGCCCTAGAAACGAAACGTGTGGCGAAATACCGAAATACGTAATTTTCCATTCTTCCAGATTCACTGGTCATGTGCGTCGGTACAAAATAGCGATACGAAAGCTCTAGTGAGTGATCGAATAACAATAATACTTGTGTCAGTGACAAACTAATAATGAATGAAGATAACTGCATTACAGAAGAAGGTTGGGGATTAAAAATAAAAATAGGCTGATCGTTCAGGTGGCGCAATCGAAAGGTTTTCTTAGCATTTTGTTACTGAATACCATTCTGGCTATTTGCAGAGGGGAAAAAAAGCTAAATTGATACACATCGGTAGCCCAAGAGACCTGAACCAGCCTTAGATCACAAGACGAACATGGCGCCATGGAGCAAACATGACACAGGTTCGTTTAGCTCTTTGCCACTGCTCTGGTGGTAGTTAACACAGCACGAAACAAAAAATCAGTGGAAATGTAAGTATTGAATGACCTTCGTAGGATTGAAAAATTAAATGTACAATCTCGATGTGATATAAACGCGATGACTATTCAGATCACCTCATCAATATGGAAAGAGTATATTAGGAGAGCTTAGCAGAAAAACCAGTCCCGGAAGTGAATCAACGATCACAAACATTGTCAGCAATACAACCAAGTCTCAACTGCTCTAGCAATTGAAGATGGACAGTTCACAATGTCCTCACTGCTATCCACAGCCATCCCTCAGTGAAGCTGCACTACCCATGTGCCGATCTAAGGGACGGCTTCGAAGTGACAGTAGATAACGCCATTGAAAAATACACTCCTGGAAATGGAAAAAAGAACACATTGACACCGGTGTGTCAGACCCACCATACTTGCTCCGGACACTGCGAGAGGGCTGTACAAGCAATGATCACACGCACGGCACAGCGGACACACCAGGAACCGCGGTGTTGGCCGTCGAATGGCGCTAGCTGCGCAGCATTTGTGCACCGCCGCCGTCAGTGTCAGCCAGTTTGCCGTGGCATACGGAGCTCCATCGCAGTCTTTAACACTGGTAGCATGCCGCGACAGCGTGGACGTGAACCGTATGTGCAGTTGACGGACTTTGAGCGAGGGCGTATAGTGGGCATGCGGGAGGCCGGGTGGACGTACCGCCGAATTGCTCAACACGTGGGGCGTGAGGTCTCCACAGTACATCGATGTTGTCGCCAGTGGTCGGCGGAAGGTGCACGTGCCCGTCGACCTGGGACCGGACCGCAGCGACGCACGGATGCACGCCAAGACCGTAGGATCCTACGCAGTGCCGTAGGGGACCGCACCGCCACTTCCCAGCAAATTAGGGACACCGTTGCTCCTGGGGTATCGGCGAGGACCATTCGCAACCGTCTCCATGAAGCTGGGCTACGGTCCCGCACACCGTTAGGCCGTCTTCCGCTCACGCCCCAACATCGTGCAGCCCGCCTCCAGTGGTGTCGCGACAGGCGTGAATGGAGGGACGAATGGAGACGTGTCGTCTTCAGCGATGAGAGTCGCTTCTGTCTTGGTGCCAATGATGGTCGTATGCGTGTTTGGCGCCGTGCAGGTGAGCGCCACAATCAGGACTGCATACGACCGAGGCACACAGGGCCAACACCCGGCATCATGGTGTGGGGAGCGATCTCCTACACTGGCCGTACACCACTGGTGATCGTCGAGGGGACACTGAATAGTGCACGGTACATCCAAACCGTCATCGAACCCATCGTTCTACCATTCCTAGACCGGCAAGGGAACTTGCTGTTCCAACAGGACAATGCACGTCCGCATGTATCCCGTGCCACCCAACGTGCTCTAGAAGGGGTAAGTCAACTACCCTGGCCAGCAAGATCTCCGGATCTGTCCCCCATTGAGCATGTTTTGGACTGGATGAAGCGTCGTCTCACGCGGTCTGCACGTCCAGCACGAACGCTGGTCCAACTGAGGCGCCAGGTGGAAATGGCATGGCAAGCCGTTCCACAGGACTACATCCAGCATCTCTACGATCGTCTCCATGGGAGAATAGCAGCCTGCATTGCTGCGAAAGGTGGATATACACTGTACTAGTGCCGACATTGTGCATGCTCTGTTGCCTGTGTCTATGTGCCTGTGGTTCTGTCAGTGTGATCATGTGATGTATCTGACCCCAGGAATGTGTCAATAAAGTTTCCCCTTCCTGGGACAATGAATTCACGGTGTTCTTATTTCAATTTCCAGGAGTGTACAAATGAGTCGCACACTTAACCTTTTGGGCTTGAGGTGAAAGCTTATTTTGACAAAACTAAAAATGTGAGCAAATCGACCTTGCTCAAAATGTCAATAAACAGTAACATTCCACATAATGTTGATCTCAAAGGAACTGTATCTATATCCGGTCTTATATCACACACAACCAAAATATTGGGCATACTACCAAAATGTGGAGATATTATGGATAATAGACTGGCACATCGATAGTACGGAGTAAGAAGTCAAATTGGGGATTCATAAGAAAGTAATGAATGTATGACTGTTTCAGCAGGAACGAAGTATAAAAAATAGGCATACGTGCAGTTGCACACTTTCGTATGTTTTTTACCCTCTGATCTACTACAGGTAATGCATACTAACAAGCTTGTTCATTGCTTCCGTAATTTTCCCCCCATCTTGTTTGATGCTGAGATGGTGAGAAAAATATATTCGTGTCTTTGACAGTTGCTTAGAACCTGTTCACAGACTTTCTCTTGATCTGTTAGTGAAGTAGTTGGTGATGCTGGTATTCACGAGGCACACGACTATGGTTTCTCCTGCAACGTTGCCAAGAGACATATAACATGGAGGGTTATTAAGATTCCTCACTTAATTGTGACAATTAGCAGTCCAGTTAAAGTAGAAACGAAAGAAAATGACAAGATACAGCTTTTGCAGCGGAGTTGGAACTAATTTCGAAAGTAGCTACCGATTTAAAAAGTGTGCGCTCTGCAGCTATGCAAAGAAAGCATTTTTGCAGTAAACACTGTCTCATTGCCATAATCGGAGCTGAGGTACATAATTCGCAACTTGGAAGATGAGAGTAGGCGTATCTTATGAACCCAAATGCTTTCACCTACATCTACATTTCGATGGATACTCAGTAAATCACACTTAAGTGCCTGGCAGAGGGTTCATAGAACCACCTTCATAATAATTCTCTGTTATTCCACTCTTGAACAGCGCGCGAAAAAAGAACACTAAAATCTTTCCCTGCGAGCTCTGATTTCCCTTATTTTATTATGATAATTGTTTCTGCTTGTGTAGGTCGGTGTCAACAAAATATTATCACATTCGGAGGGGAAAGTTGGTGATTGAAATTTCGTTAGAAGATCCCGCCGCAACGAGAAATGCCTTTGTTTTAATGATGTCTGCCCTAAATCATGTAGCATAATCGTGACAGTCTCTACCCTATTTCTCGACAGTACAAAAATTGAAACTTCCTGGCAGATTAACACTGTGTGCCCGACCGAGACTCGAACTCGTGACCTTTGCCTTTCGCGGGCAAGTGCTCTACCAACTGAGCTACCGAAGCACGACTCACGCCCGGTACTCACAGCTTTACTTCTGCCAGTATCTCGTCTCCTACCTTCCAAACTTTACAGAAGCTCTTCTGCGAACCTTGCAGAACTAGCACTCCTGAAAGAAAGGATACTGCGGAGACATGGCTTAGCCACAGCCTGGGGGATGTTTCCAGAAAGAAAGGAGTGCTAGTTCTGCAAGGTTCGCAGAAGAGCTTCTGTAAAGTTTGGAAGGTAGGAGACGAGATACTGGCAGAAGTAAAGCTGTGAGTACCGGGCGTGAGTCGTGCTTCGGTAGCTCAGTTGGTAGAGCACTTGCCCGCGAAAGGCAAAGGTCACGAGTTCGAGTCTCGGTCGGGCACACAGTTTTAATCTGCCAGGAAGTTTCATATCAGCGCACACTCCGCTGCAGAGTGAGAATCTCATTCTGGAAACATCCCCCAGGCTGTGGCTAAGCCATTACTCCGCAGTATCCGTTCTTGGCTCTGAGCACTATGGGACTTAACATCTATGGTCATCAGTCCCCTAGAACTTAGAACTACTTAAACCTAACTAACCTAAGGACATCACACAACACCCAGCCATCACGAGGCAGAGAAAATCCCTGACCCCGCCGGGAATCGAACCCGGGAACCCGGGCGTGGGAAGCGAGAACGCTACCGCACGACCACGAGATGCGGGCTATCCGTTCTTTCAGGAGTGCTAGTTCTGCAAGGTTCGCAGAAGAGCTTCTGTAAAGTTTGGAAGGTAGGAGACGAGATACTGGCAGAAGTAAAGCTGTGAGTACCGGGCGTGAGTCGTGCTTCGGTAGCTCAGTTGGTAGAGCACTTGCCCGCGAAAGGCAAAGGTCACGAGTTCGAGTCTCGGTCGGGCACACAGTTTTAATCTGCCAGGAAGTTTCATATCAGCGCACACTCCGCTGCAGAGTGAGAATCTCATTCTGGAAACATCCCCCAGGCTGTGGCTAAGCCATGTCTCCGCAGTATCCTTTCTTTCAGGAGTGCTAGTTCTACAAGGTTCGCAGAAGAGCTTCTGTAAAGTTTGGAAGGTAGGAGACGAGGTACTGGCAGAAGTAAAGCTGTGAGTACCGGGCGTGAGTCGTGCTTCGGTAGCTCAGTTGGTAGAGCACTTGCCCGCGAAAGGCAAAGGTCACGAGTTCGAGTCTCGGTCGGGCACACAGTTTTAATCTGCCAGGAAGTTTCATATCAGCGCACACTCCGCTGCAGAGCGAGAATCTCATTCTGGAGCACAAAAATTGCTGCCTGCCCCTCTTTGAAGTTTCTCGATGTACTCCGTTAATCCTTCCTGGTAAGGATCCCACACCGCACAGCAGTACTCCAAAAGAGGATGGACAGGCGTAGTGTAGGCAGTCTTTTTGGTAGATATATTGTGTCTTCTAAGTGTTCTGCCAATAAAACGCAGTCTTTGGTTTGCCTTCTCCACAACACTTTCTATGTGTACTTTCCAATTTAATTTGTTCGCTATTGTAATTCCTAGGTATTTAGTTGTAGTTACCGCCTTTAGATTTGATTGATTTTTCGTGTCACCAAAGTTTCATGAATTCCTTTTACCGCCCATGTGGATGACCTCACACTTTTCATTATTGAGGGTCAATTGCCAATTTTCGCACCATACAGATATCTTTTAGAAATCGTTTTGATCTTCCGATGACTTTACTAGACGATAAACGACTGCGTCAGCTACAAACAACCCAAGGAACTGTCTCCTGGAAATTGAAATAAGAACACTGTGAATTCATTGTCCCAGGAAGGGGAAACTTTATTGACACATTCCTGGGGTCAGATACATCACATGATCACACTGACAGAACCACAGGCACATAGACACAGGCAACAGAGCATGCACAATGTCGGCACTAGTACAGTGTATATCCACCTTTCGCAGCAATGCAGGCTGCTATTCTCCCATGGAGACGATCGTAGAGATGCTGGATGTAGTCCTGTGGAACGGCTTGCCATGCCATTTCCACCTGGCGCCTCAGTTGGACATGCGTTCGTGCTGGACGTGCAGACCGCGTGAGACGACGCTTCATCCAGTCCCAAACATGCTCAATGGGGGACAGATCCGGAGATCTTGCTGGCCAGGGTAGTTGACTTACACCTTCTAGAGCACGTTGAGTGGCACGGGATACATGCGGACGTGCATTGTCCTGTTGGAACAGCAAGTTCCCTTGCCGGTCTAGGAATGGTAGAACGATGGGTTCGATGACGGTTTGGATGTACCGTGCACTATTCAGTGTCCCCTCGACGATCACCAGTGGTGTACGGCCAGTGTAGGAGATCGCTCCCCACACCATGATGCCGGGTGTTGGCCCTGTGTGCCTCGGTCGTATGCAGTTCTGATTGTGGCGCTCACCTGCACGGCGCCAAACACGCATACGACCATCATTGGTACCAAGGCAGAAGCGACTCTCATCGCTGAAGACGACACGTCTCCATTCGTCCCTCCATTCACGCCTGTCGCGACACCACTGGAGGCGGGCTGCACGATGTTGGGGCGTGAGCGGAAGACGGCCTAACGGTGTGCGGGACCGTAGCCCAGCTTCATGGAGACGGTTGCGAATGGTCCTCGCCGATACCCCAGGAGCAACGGTGTCCCTAATTTGCTGGGAAGTGGCGGTGCGGTCCCCTACGGCACTGCGTAGGATCCTACGGTCTTGGCGTGCATCCGTGCGTCGCTGCGGTCCGGTTCCAGGTCGACGGGCACGTGCACCTTCCGCCGACCACTGGCGACAACATCGATGTACTGTGGAGACCTCACGCCCCACGTGTTGAGCAATTCGGCGGTACGTCCACCCGGCCTCCCGCATGCCCACTATACGCCCTCGCTCAAAGTCCGTCAACTGCACATACGGTTCACGTCCACGCTGTCGCGGCATGCTACCAGTGTTAAAGACTGCGATGGAGCTCCGTATGCCACGGCAAACTGGCTGACACTGACGGCGGCGGTGCACAAATGCTGCGCAGCTAGCGCCATTCGACGGCCAACACCGCGGTTCCTGGTGTGTCCGCTGTGCCGTGCGTGTGATCATTGCTTGTACAGCCCTCTCGCAGTGTCCGGAGCAAGTATGGTGGGTCTGACACACCGGTGTCAATGTGTTCTTTTTTCCATTTCCAGGAGTGTAGATAAGGAACAGCAGAGGGACTGTAACACCTTGGGGAAAGCCATATATCACTTCTGTTTTACTCGATGACTTTCTGTCAATTATTGCGAACTGTGACCTTTCTCGCAGGAAATCACGAATCCATTCGCATATCTGAGACGATATTCCATAAGCACTCAATTTGATTACAAGCCGCTTATGAGGTACGGTATCAAAAGCTTTCTGGAAATCTGGAAATACGAAATCAATATGAAATCCCTTGTCGATTGCACTCAAGACTTCGTTTGAGTAAAAAGCCAGTTGTGTTTCACAAGAACGATGTTTTCTAAATCTGTCAATAGACCGTTTTCTTTGAGGTAACTCATAATGTTCGAACACAATATACGTTCCAAAATCCTGCTGCATACCGACATTAATAACATGGGCCTTAATTAAGTGGATTACTCCTACTGCCTTTCTTGAATACAGGTGTGACCTGTGCAACATTCAAATCTTTGGGTGCTGATCTTTCGTCGAGCGACCAGTTGTATATGATTATTAAGTATGAAGCTATTGCATCAGCATACTCTGAAAGGAGTCCAATTCGTATACAATCTGGGCCGGAAGACATGCTTTTATTAAGTGATTTAAGTTGCTTCACTACTACAGGGATATCTACTTCTAAGTTACTCATGTTGGCAGCTGTTCTCGATACCTGTTCTGGTATATTTACTTCCTCTTCTTTGGTCAAGGACTTTCGAAAAGCTGTGTTTAGTAACTCTGCTTTAGAAGCACTGCCATCAATAGTATTTTCATTGCTAGCGCGCGGAGAAGGCATTGATTGTGTGGTCTCTTGAACTAATTGCTCGAAATAATTTTCAAAGAATGCGTTTAGCACAATTTCGGAATTAAATAAGTGGCTTTTCTAGCTCAATGTGACGCATTAAGTGGGATTTATTGAGAATGTATCATCAAGATGTGAAGAAAAAGTCAAAGAAATTTAGTCTCATACTCGCACTTCACTGTTGTGACAACGGAACTGTCTAACAGTGTTACTACTGTAGAGGGACGAACGATTAAGTTACTTAAATGTAGAACTTCTACAGTAATGAAGTTACTTAAAATGTGAAGGAACACTGGGGGCCAGGAGTCATATGTGTTACATTCTGTTGCGCAGCTCAGTGATATGCTACCGTGATGCAAGACTGTCGGCGGAGCACCGTGTTAAGTAACACAAAGGAGAACACTGTGTCACCGACCAGCGGAGGATCGGACAAGAAGCAGTACACCGCATGCCAGTGAGTCAACATCGAGGATGGTAATAGGGCTCAGTTATGCCACCCGAGCAACATCAGAATATTCCACTGACCTACTGGGGAGCAAGTACCGCAAACATCAGCGGCAGAAAGCCGTATTTGAGGACCGGCAGCCAGCTCGTCATCATCGATCGTCATGAGGCATTGGAGTCACGCAGAGTCTGTGCCACTCAGCGCCGCCACCAGTCCCGAGTCGTCACTGTTATCGCAGCCACTATCATCGAACACCGTCAGCAAGCAGCCACCTGTATTGGGAGTCGTCACCTGCGATGACACACTGTCATCATGGTCCTGGGGCGCTGCCTCCACAAACATCGTGACCGAGGCTGCAGCCGGGGATCCCGGTCCGCAGACGCCACACAACCGACGCCGGAAATGGTCGCTGAGACGGGGCCCTGACGTGTCCCATTGCTGCCGCCGCCATCAGAGGCCTACCTGACGGCGCGTGGTTCAGCCGCTGCGTTACGACCCAGCAAGGCCGTAGCGCCACTGCCGAAAGAGTGGATTCCAGTTACACCAGCGGAGTTACACTCGCAGCAGCTGGCGCACGTGTGAGCGTCCGCCTGCTACCTTCGTTGCCTCCGAGAATATTATGAGTGGAAGCGAACCTCTCCCAGAGGGCCAACAACCAATGTTTTGCAGTTAATCAATATATCTTGTTATTCTGCCATCAGGAGGACATCAAATCTAGTGCGAGTGCGAGACATAGTGTTCTCCAAATTTCAGATATAATGTGTGGTCAGCATTCTAAAATATCAGAATAGTGAATAATACCTTAACGAATGTTATCCTCATTTCTGCGACTATGATCACAGATAACGCTTAGCTAGGGATAGTGTTTATGTGTACTGCCAACAGCGTACACCATTAAACACCAACAAGAAGGTTGACCAATACTTTCAGTAAAGATTTCATAACATTCAAATTTATCTTTGATGTTACCATGTCTATCTTTTGAGAAAAGCTGTTTCTGATTTTGCCAGTCTAAATTTTATGCCCATTTTACTTCTGACATCATCAGATATTTTGCTACCTACATAGCAAAACTGCCTCTCCATCGCCTACAGTTTATTGCCCTTCTATACGTCTACACATCAAAAGAAGGAAAAGTGACATCTACACCCGATGTTTGCTATTTGGTAACTAACGACGCTTTTGCCAATAAACGTGAACAGCGTCTGGTGAATGAAGTTCTCAATTTGGAATACACTTCAGATCTAACGAACAAAATAATAATAAGAGCAGCAGGTTTACCATCTTGAGTGTGAACAAGGTTGACGCAGTATTCTTACGTTGGTACAGTTTCCTCCCAGTATACTACCTGATTACTCCTAACGGTGTTGTTAGTACAAAGATAACGGCATAGTCTTAGACTTCGAACTTCTCTCACTCGGTGGTTTCGTAAAGCGTTACGTCATCAGGCAGTCACAATATGCAGAAAGCCCGTTATTGCTATATAGCATCAAATCGTCTTAGCTGCAAGTTGCTCCATACAGATTTTTGAAAATACCGAATAAGTGAATTTGAAAAGCACAGTGTCTCGTGCTAGGCTGAATGTCCGGATCCGATCATTCCAGTTACAAAAACGCATGGCGTGGTCAGGACGTCGCAACGTCGTAACATTGTTTGCAAATTCTGCTGTAATAACAGTGGTTTTTCGGTGTGAGACTGATTTAACCGATAAATTCGCTTGACTTGGCTTGTCACCTCAATGAAATGTTCTGAACAATTCCATCTTAAGTTTTCACCTTGAGTTGGCAAAGTAAAACTTTTTGATTCCAAGAGGTTTGTTTCATGCATAAGTTACACCTACTCTCAGATTTCACATTGCGAACTATCTGCCTTAGCTACTTTTATGGTGTGAGAAAGTGTTTAAGGCAGCAATTCCTTTTCCGCGACCGTGTCATAACGTCTGCTGGCAGCACAGGCGTCCTCTATGCTCAGCGACCTTGGACTCTGTACTACCGCAAAAAACGAACACAAAAATGGCTTACTGCGCTCTTCTCTGCGCTACAGCGTCTAGAGTATTTAATGTAATTCATTCCCAGACTACTCTTGTCGTTACACATAAAAATGATTACCAAATTCGATTAGAAAAGTGTCCTCTCCATGGAATTCTTATATATATATTTTAGAATGAATACTATTCGTTAGATATGGAATGTAGCGTGAACACTAAAAAGGCCAACAGCATACGTGTTCAAAGAATCGTTCATACTGCATTTCACTGTATGTTAACGTGAATGAACGTACATTTTAGGTATGTTCCGGACGTTACGACTGTTGTTTTCGGAATATTACAAACGTATGTTTACAAGAACCTTACATTAATTACGTGTATTGTACAAAATCTATGTTGCTGTAACTCGGGGTTCGTTATTTATAGTTACTGTAAGTAACTAACATATCATATCACATTATTTTTTCTCATTTAACAGCAGTATATATATATATATTTCTACGTAGATTTTTGTCGACATTGGTAGTGACAACTACTTGAAAAACATTCCAGACATGCAACAAAATTTATATTAAGATTTTTGCTGTCATAATGGATAGATGTCTCGTTTTGGGTGTACATCGCTTCACTTCTAAGCGGCTGCAGGTAATACTTGTAGTATGTGAGACCCATAAATTAAAAGAGAATCAGCAAGCTTACACTGAGATGACAAAAGTCATGGGATTTTTCCTAATATCGTGTCAGACCTCTTTTTGTCCGGCGTAGTGCGGCAACTCCACGTGGTATGGCCTCATCAAGTCGTTGGAAATCCACTGTCGAAATATAGAGCCACGCAGCCTTTATAGCCGTCCCGTCTATAAGTGCGGAAGTGCTACCGGTTCCGCAGTTTGCGCACGAACTGACCTCACGATCAAATCCCATAAATATTCGATGGGATTCATATCGGGCGATATGGGTGGCCAAACCATTCGCTCGAGTTGTCCATCACGTTCTTCAAACCAGCTACGAACAATTGTCGCCTGCCGACATGGGGCATTGTTATCCAAAAAATTCCATCATTGAATAGCTGTAAATGTCCTCCAACTAGCCGAAAATAACAATTTACAGTCAATGATTGGTTCAACTGGACCAGAGGACCCAGCCCTGTCCATGTCAACACAGCCCACACCCTTATGGAGCTACCACCAGCTTCGACAGTGAATTCTTGAAAAATTGGGTCCGTTGAATCCTAACATTAGCTGTCATCAACTGAAAACTGTACTCATATGACCAGGCCACTGTTTTCAAGACGTCTGGGATCGAACCGAAACAGTCACGAGCCCAGGAAAGGTACTACACGCGATGTCGTGCTATTAGCCAAGGCACTCGTGTCGGTCGTCTGCTGTCATAGCCCATTAACTCCAAATTTCGCCGCTCTTTCCTAACGGGTACGTTCGTCGCACGTCCTACAAAGATTTCTGCGGTTGTTTCACGTAGTGCTGCTTGTCTGTTAGCACTGACAACTCTACGCAAAGGCCGTTGCTCTGGGTCATTGAACCGCGCGGTCGAGGGCGCCTTGTAACTGTCCGTGCGGCCCTCCCGTCGGAGGTTCGAGTCCTCCCTCGGGCATGGGTGTGTGTGTTGTACATAGCGTAAGTTACTTTAAGCTCGATTAAGTAATGTGTAAGCTTAGGGACCGATGACCCCAACAGTTTGGTCCCATAAGACCTTACCGCAAATTCCCAAAAAATTCTCGGTTATTAAGTGAAGGCAGCTGAGTTGTCCATGGTAAGAGGTAATGCCAGAAATTTGGTATTCTCTGCACACTCTTGACATTGTGGATCGCGGATTAATGAATTCCCTAACGATTTCAGAAATGGAAGAATGCATGAAGATCCCCGGCCCCATGCGCCCGCGCTCCCACACGTCTCGCGCCTCCTCGCTCTTGAGTTCACGATGCTATAAATAATATGTATGATGTGCTGCATATGCTGGAATTGTGTAAAATGACTGTCCAAGTGTGTAATTTTTGGCTTACCTATAATCATATTTATGTTTTATTACTATTATGGCAGCAGGATGTTCTAGTTTTTTTCTTTTTTTTTTTAATGAATGAACAGAATTATCTCCCCACATTCTGTCTTGACAGCGACAATGACTGATGCAGATGTATTATTTAAAAAAAAAAGTCCGCTAGTCTTACATCATGGCACTAAACATTCGTTTTTGTCTATTAAATTAATTCTTGACAGCGACAATGACTGATGCAGATGTACTATTTAAAAAAAGTCCGCTAGTCTTACATCATGGCGTTAAACATTCGTTTTTCTCTATTAAATTAATTTAGTTTTGGTCCACAGCTGATGACAAAGATATTCAAGCAACTTGCTTTTGTTGCTATGGTATTCTAGAAAACGTGGTGAGAATATTGTCGACAATTATGTAAACCGCAATCAGCGTGTCACCTCTGGCTCTGAGGTGCTTATCAATCACACCACCTAAATGTCCTAATCATACAAGCTTAGACATACATAAGATGATAATAATAATAAGAAGAATAAGAATAATAGTAGAGGTCGCGAAAATATATTTACAGCAACTGATAAACAGCTCACCCACTTCTGGGAGAAACGTTAAACTTTAATGATGTAAAATGTATACTAACACTCCCTGCTGCAAGGCAGTTTAAGTATTAACGCTGATACTGATGAACAGGGGAAAAAAGAGCAAATGCACTTAACTAAAAAAGCGTGTTTTCCTTGCAGGTGAGGTGAAGTCGTTGCAACAGAAAACATCTGACGTGAACATAATGTTGTTCAACCAGGACTACTGTTTGAACAACAGGGGATGTAAGCTTGACAGCGTCGGTAAGATATCGTATACGGAGTTTGAAGAGTTACAATAAATAATTTAGGTACCAAGAAAAACAGTAGATATGTTAAGGTTGATTTTGTTTTGTCACATTGATTATCGTTGAATAGAGTTAGGGCAGATGGGAATATGCCTGTTAATTATTTAATAATAACCATTTAAGTGAAGAACTCGGTGTATTTAATTATTATTGTCCTGTGACACCTTTTACTGTAGAGAAAGCGGAGGAGGCTTCAAAAGGAGGTATGTGAAAACGGACTTATTCCTGGCTGACTTGGACTGAGTCAATTTGACCGCTTGCGCGGTATGTAAAAATTAATCGAATATAATTCTCACCCTTTTCAAACTAACGTTCAACGTATCGTAGACAAGACAGAAGGCCCATCAAATAGAATGCTTTCTTCGAGCCGTCATGCACATAGAACCGCAAGATAGGCATCCATTTGTCTATTGTGTCCAGCACAGTGTACCTCAAACTGATTGACGAAGCGGCCTGTGACAGACTCCTCCAACTATCTACAAACGGCTTCCGCTTCTGCCACGCTGACGTTAATGTGAGCGTAGTAACAGTTTACCATGTTCGTCTGGGGGTGCGTACCATACGCGTCTTTGAACTGCAGTTCGAAGTTCCCACCAACCTTGTTGTTGACGCACTGCGGTCATATGGCATGGTTTTGAGCCGCACAGAGCCGGCTGCGGTGGTCTCGCGGTTCTAGGCGCTCAGTCCGGAACCGCGCGACTGCTACGGTCGCAGGTTCGAATCCTGCCTCGGGCATGGATGTGTGTGATGTCCTTAGGTTAGTTAGGTTTAAGTAGTTCTAAGTTCTAGGGGACTGATGACCACAGATGTTAAGTCCCATAGTGCTCAGAGCCATTTGAACCTTTTTTTTTTTTTTTTTTTTTTTTTTTTGAGCCGCACAGAGGAGAAATGGAATACATTTGAAACGCACCATGTACTTAACGTGGTACGCCAAGTGCGCTTCGAACTTAAGAAGCACGTTCCACCATCTGTTTTCGTTGGTTGCTGCCGCGCAATTGTTATATATGACGGCCAACAGAGGAGCTGCTCGTGCTGCGGATAGGAGGGCCATGTCCGTACTGAGCGTCTGCAGCGCCGCCTCATGCAGGTGCCCCGCACTGAACTTCCCCAGCAATCCACAATGACCTCTCTGCCGCTAATGTATGTGGAGGCTGCACGACATGATGTGGCGGATGATCAATACCTGATACCATCTCAAGCCGCTACAAGTTCCGTTTGAGAGTCGGCACCGACGGCGACGCCGACGCCACCGCAGCCAAACGGTCCTGAGGTTCCTGCAACCTCTGCCCATCGCAACGTCGGGAGCACCCGGCCACCGTCACTGTCGGGATCGGAAACAGAGATTCCCGAGGACCGTGTCGAGCCCTGCCCTCCAGTGAATGTCGTGTCTCGGACCCGCAAGCAAAAACCACCCAAGCAGCACATGAACAGACGATTGTCAACTGAAGGGTGGGACAGGGGTGTGAGACTGGTGTAAGACAACGACTCTGTTGCAGAGTCTACAGTTGCAAAGGATTCCAGTGGCATCATCCACCAGAGGGCGACAAACGGTATGGAACACTCGCCTCCTCCTGGTGGCCCTGAAAACAAGGCACATCACGTCCACTCTCAGAATGTGGGCTCCTGTGTAAGTGGCCAGCTATCACTGACTTCCCAATCCTCTCTTGGTGATTGGGCAGACGACATGGAGGCAGATGATGTGCAGCACATGTCGATAACTCCTCCAGTGCCCATGGCTGACATTGAGCCTGGAGGGCCCTGCGTGTCAGGGGATCATACAGCACAGTAATGCACATCATGCAGCCGGGTAGCTGTATGGTGTACAACTTCACTATGGACCAGCTCCCATGCATTGCCTCTACCACTTGAGATGTTTAAACCCTATCATATGGTAACAGTCAGTGACTCCAGGAGGTCCGTCCAGAGCTTCGTTTAGACCTTTGTGGCTACACCCATCTGGTGATGGCGCAAGAGGAACGGTCATCTTTCTCCGAGACGGCATGGAAGCGACGGACGTGACGCACTTGACGAAAGCTTGAGGCATCGCACTCATTTGGCGGAGTCAGCCTCTTTAATGTCTACGCACCCTCTGGTACTTCACCCCGTGGTGGCAGACACGTCTTCTATTCGGAGGAGGTTGCATAAAGGTGGCATTCATATGTCTACAGATTCTATGAGACATTGTGGCATAATCTACTAGAGTTAGCTCACCAAATTCTCCGCCCATCGGAAGAAAAAATAGCTCAACTCTATGATGCACGCCGTGCATCTATGGAGGTGGAAGCGTATGGTTCAACATTGCCAGATATGGGCAATCAACTACGATCTTATTTAAGTTTGTTTATACCCAGTTGCACATAAGAGTTTATAAGAACCTCTGCATTCCAATGTAAATAAACAGTTACCACCATGACCGAGTGGACGAAACAGCCTCACCACAGGAGTCTTGAAGTAAGCTGCATTGATAAAGCTGGAAGCCAGAAGAACAAGACGAACGGATCATAACTTCCCGATATTTCATGTGTCTTGGTTATTGGGCCTTCGAGCTATGGGAAAACTAATTTTGTTCTAACACCGTTAACACATTCTGAGGGAGTCCATTTCGAGCATGCATGTATATTTTCAAAAACTCCGTTTCAGCCTAAATATCCTGTATTGCAGGAGATTCTGCACGGCATTGAGGGATTAACATACCAGAAGTTCAGCGAAAGCAGTGATGTTCTACCACCTGAAAAAGTAAAGCCAAACAGCCTATTCCTATTTGACAACGTCGCAGTGGAAAATCGGAATGAGATCAGCAGATATCTTTGCTTTGGTCACCTTATGCAGGTCAATATACTTTATTTTGGCCAGACATACTCAACGACCCCGAAGCAGTTGGTTCGTGATAATGCATACCTTAATATACAAAAGGCGTTGAAATCGTGTTGCGCAGTCGTCTCTACGTTTTTATTTTTTGCAGGAGGAAAATGAAATTTTTTGTGAACATACTTGGAACATTTATCTGTAAGGTGGTATGTAAAAGTATTTTCTTTTATTTACAGTTGAACCATAATGGACCGTGAAGTAGATCTCAGGTTGCGACAACGGTCGGTGATGGAGTTCCTCTTCAAGATCGGCGATGACTCTGCCACATCAATTCACAGGCAGTTGCTCCCTATTTATGGGAAGGACATGGTGGATCGCAGCAGTATCCAGCGGTTGTTGCAGAGGTTTAAAGAAGGTGATTTCTCTCTACTGGACAACACATGATTTGTGGTACACCAACGACGGCAGTTAGTGATGTGAATAAGAAGACCATTGATCAAATCATCCAAAACGACAGATGTGTGACGACACGACAACTTGCTGAAATGACTCGTTTGTCATTGGGTAGTGTTATATCACTGGTACAGTCACTATGGTAGAGAAAAATCTGTGCACGTTAGGTGCCTAGATTATTGACAAGAGAAATGAAAACAATGAGGAAGAATGTGTGCGAGGGTCTCAATGAAGACCTTTACTGAAGAGTGGAAACAGTGTTTTGACGGCGTCATTACCCAGGATGAAACAGCTTTTCTTGTCCGAACCTGAGAGCAAAACCCAATCCATGGAGTGGCGTCATCCGGGTTCTCCTCGGAAGAAGAAACCAATACTTTCACGAACAGCAGGCCGAAAGGTGATAGCCTCCTTCTTCTGGGATCAGTGTGGTGTCATTTTCATTGACATTTTGGAACTTGTCTCCACAATTAACCGAGACCGTTACTGTTTGTCATTGGACAAGCTGCGACGTGCCATCAAGACCGACAGATCACAGCTTCAGGGTCAGCTCATCAGACTACACCATCACAATGCCAAACTCCATACAGCCCTTATGACGCAGGGGAAAATCAGGAAAATGGGTTTGTAAAGTTGATCCTCATCCTCCCTACAGTCCGGACTTGGCTCCGTCTGATTTTTACCTCTTTGGTCGTCTGAAGCCCCACCTACGCTGTAAAATATTTGATAGTGAGAAAGACCTTATTTCCTGTGTCAAGCGATGGTGTAAAAGTCAATCCCCAGAATTTTACCAAAGTGCATTTACATCATGGGCAGAACGTTGGACCAAATGCGTCACAGCTGATGGAGGCTACGCTGAGTGGACTAAATGTATAGCTAAATGTTCCAAGTATGTTCACAAAATATTTCATTCTCCTCCTGCAAAACATAAAAAAATTAGAGACGACTGTGCAAAACTTTTTGAATGCCCTTTGTATTTCGATGTTTACCAGCACATGTAGAAACTGACATGTCACTCAACGAATTCGTTATCATGTGTAAGGATTGCCGGAATAACTCGCAGTATGGCTTTCTAAACCATATTATATAACCATATTTACCAAGCACATGTAGGAGCTAATATTTAATTCGAGGAATTCGTTACCGTATGGAGGGCTCGTTGGAATAACTCGCAGTATGGCTTTCTGGTTATAGACAAAACCAGGAAAGGGAATAAACGAAACTTCAGTGAGATTCTGTATAAAATGCAGTGTATCAAAACATAACTCAGTCAGTATACTGTAGACTACTGACAAACTTACATATTTGTTGCACACTCGTTCTGAAGGCGCAACGTGCATTCATCTATTTAACTGAAAATTCGAGACAATCAGCGCCGAAGTAATGTAACTGGGAAGTTTCATCGAGACAGGGGCTATAAACTTCGAGGTGTTAAATGGCTGAAACAGCAATTCGAACCATTGGTTAATGATAAAACTGTTGAAGTTAACGCAAAGCTAAAGTATATGCGTGGATATATCAAGGCGATAGGTAAGGCACTAGACTCCCATCATCACCAGTAGTCTCAAAGCATAGATAAATTGTGAACTACCTCAAAAACGGCTTAGTATACAGGAGCACGTAACCGATGGATGTTAACCCCAATCTGGATTTAGTAATAAATCTAATTTTGAGAAATTTGCTTACCGGTTCAGGAGACAGGTGGGTGCCAATCGTGGTCCTTCAGTATGAGGTGCAATACTGATCGCCTATAATCATCTGTCTTTACTAGTGACCGTAGTCTGACCCATTCTTACCACAAGTCAGTTTTATGAGAGATTGTATTTGTGATGCGACTGTAGGTGGGTTAATTTCGCAATAACGTTTGCTGCATTGTTCACAACTATAATATCATCGATTTAAAAGGTTGCTTTCTAACAGTTTACAGCCACTTATGACTTGCTTCTGCGTCTAAAAGCTTGGTAAATGCAAAGCGAAATAAGCAAATAAAATCATCGCGTTGCATACTCCAAGTTCTTAAAGAATGTCTTCCTCCGGTACATGATGTTTTCCCTTTGAATTTAGTCACATCATTACCTGCAATGAAGTTTATCACCATCGCTCTGAGTAATGCATATTCATTATCTTTAAACGGGGTGTGAATTGTGCACTACGGCTTGCTTGCTGTTTAAAGTCCTTTAGTATCTCAACCGCTACATCGTTGTTTTTCTGTTGATATCATTACTATACTGAGCAATTGAAGTCGTATATAATTTCGGCCTACACCTTGTAGCAAATATGAAATGCTATTCAAGAAGAAGGAGGCCCATGTAAGAAAAAATAAAATATCATGGATGTTGAAGTCGGTAAACAAGAGCTATATAGCGAGTGAGAGAGTAATTTTGCGTAACTCTCTTATCGAGAACAGTGAAAATTCCATTTAAAAATACCGTTATATTTCTGTACGATGTAGTTTTGTCAGAGAAACTGCCGTGAAATGTTGAACTACAGATCAGCTTCATTTCAGATTCTTACTGGATGTACAATTTTTCTGCAAAATGATAATGGTACGCACAGATATTGCAGCATATATGGGTGTGACAGGTTTAATTTTAACTTCTGTGGGCTGCACTCAGCACACAAATAAAGCAAAGTCATATAGCATGTCGACTTGGAAGATCTCAACAGGTACTTTTAGCAGTGAGATGAAAAAGGTTTTCATTATTCACGTACATTGGCACACATTAGTCAGCAATTTTCTACGACCTATATTACATAGAGTGTATTATCTGCAGACAAACGTTAATGAAGCTGTCAGACTGCCAACACCCAAGAGGTGTGTATAAGCAAGGAAATGTTTACATATGTAGTTAGTAGTGCTTCGTCTTCAGTAGCATCCTATGGAATGAAGAGGGGACACCGAATCAATGACAGGAAGTGGACTATTGAACCAATGACAGCATTCAGAACATAAAACTTTGGGCAGCATAGTTGAAATTTGAGTGGTACTTTGACCAGATGAGAAAACTGTTACGTGAAAAGTACAAGTACAAAGAAGTGACTAAGAACTGATCATAATATGGAGTAATTTTCTATGCAGCACGACACAATAGAAACAGAGAACAAAAAAGAAAATATCGTTACATGCAGAAACGAACGGGAAAGCACTGGTATTATAAAGTAGACCACAGAATGTCACTACAGGAGTGTGTCGCAAGTTCTAATCAGTAAAAAAGAAATTTGTGCATGACAGACGGAAATTGAGTCATAGAATACTGAAACAAAATGTGGAATTAGATACAATTGATCTGTTTTTCGCTCATAGTGGCAAAATATTGCTGGGCATTTTTTTGTTGTTGTCAGAATCTTAATTATGTTGTACTTGGCTGGATATATAGTCTAGTAAACATAATTGTACTTACTCGTAAATATGGCTACATCATAATATACTCGTATTTAGCTTAAAACAGGAATATGTATTACGTTCTTCTCAGTTACATAAAATCCAATTTGGATTGAACGGCCATCTGTAATGGTTTCGTAAGCCCACAATCAAGATATCCCCTAACCCTAAAAGCCAGACTGACAAGCAGTAGACTCAGAGACCTAACTGTAGACACTGGAGAGAAACAGAATGATTCAGAAACATTTAGAAAAAATCCTGAATGTGTCAGTAGCTAGAAAAATAAAGATGAATAATGAAAGAAGAACAGAAATGTAGTATTAACTCCAGTAATCTTTGACACAGTAGGCTGAGACACCAAGTATTGCCTACCAATAATAAAAATAATGCGACCAGGGGAGCAGAAAGTGGGAGGCATCCAGTTTTAGTAGTTAATGAACTGGAAGTAGAAAGACATTTTGATACTTTGTGAGGCAATCTGTATGTACCATGATGTAAACGGATTATTTTGTTTACATTATAACATTTTATATATATTATTGTTACTAAAACCGTAGACATCTGTGCTGTGTTAAATGTTGCGGGTGATGGGGGCAAAGAGACAGTGAAAAACTTAGACCTCTCCCCCCCCCCCCCCACTCACCCACACACACACCAAACTAAAGCAACCGTGGATATGTAACTGAACTTGCTATCAATTTAACACTATAGAAACTCCCCTTAAATTGTGCCTATTGGCACACCAATGTGAACCTCGAAAGGGCTCTCATTATAGTGAACTTAATTGTATGCCTAGTTCTTCAGTTAAATAAATTTATCTTTTTGGTTTCGTTGTGTATAAGTGCCTTAATCATATGAAAGAAACGAAGTAGAAATTATCCTAAGGAAAGTAAGGCGATATCTGCGCGAAAATTTTCCGTATGTTTCCAAAGTTGTATTGTTTTCGCAAGCCAAGGTTTGTATACGGTTAGGTAAGTGATCAAAAACTTCGGCAGCTGCGAAATTTTCTCTATTCGAAGCCGAAATCAATGTTAATAAACGGTATTTCAGTAACTTTCCTACTTCATACCTTGCTATGTTTGCAGTCGTATTAGAAAGAATATCGCAGAGCGCCTAGGGCTTGTTACCAGAATGAATCTTCCATTCAGCAGAGCTGTTTTGATAAGACGCTGTGGACTAAAACTCAGTACATGATGGAGACTCGAACCCAAAACCATGCCTTGCAGTGAGGTACTACACTCCTGGAAATGGAAAAAAGAACACATTGACACCGGTGTGTCAGACCCACCATACTTGCTCCGGACACTGCGAGAGAGCTGTACAAGCAATGATCACACGCACGGCACAGCGGACACACCAGGAACCGCGGTGTTGGCCGTCGAATAGCGCTAGCTGCGCAGCATTTGTGCACCGCCGCCGTCAGTGTCAGCCAGTTTGCCGTGGCATACGGAGCTCCATCGCAGTCTTTAACACTGGTAGCATGCCGCGACAGCGTGGACGTGAACCGTATGTGCAGTTGACGGACTTTGAGCGAGGGCGTATAGTGGGCATGCGGGAGGCCGGGTGGACGTACCGCCGAATTGCTCAACACGTGGGGCGTGAGGTCTCCACAGTACATCGATGTTGTCGCCAGTGGTCGGCGGAAAGTGCACGTGCCCGTCGACCTGGGACCGGACCGCAGCGACGCACGGATGCACGCCAAGACCGTAGGATCCTACGCAGTGCCATAGGGGACCGCACCGCCACTTCCCAGCAAATTAGGGACACTGTTGCTCCTGGAGTATCGGCGAGGACCATTCGCAACCGTCTCCATGAAGCTGGGCTACGGTCCCGCACACCGTTAGGCCGTCTTCCGCTCACGCCCCAACATCGTGCAGCCCGCCTCCAGTGGTGTCGCGACAGGCGTGAATGGAGGGACGAATGGAGACGTGTCGTCTTCACCGATGAGAGTCGCTTCTGCCTTGGTGCCAATGATGGTCGTATGCGTGTTTGGCGCCGTGCAGGTGAGCGCCACAATCAGGACTGCATACGACCGAGGCACACAGGGCCAACACCCGGCATCATGGTGTGGGGAGCGATCGCCTACACTGGCCGTACACCACTGGTGATCGTCGAGGGGACACTGAATAGTGCACGGTACATCCAAACCGTCATCGAACCCATCGTTCTACCATTCCTAGACCGGCAAGGGAACTTGCTGTTCCAACAGGACAATGCACGTCCGCATGTATCCCGTGCCACCCAACGTGCTCTAGAAGGTGTAAGTCAACTACCCTGGCCAGCAAGATCTCCGGATCTGTCCCCCATTGAGCATGTTTGGGACTGGATGAAGCGTCGTCTCACGCGGTCTGCACGTCCAGCACGAACGCTGGTCCAACTGAGGCGCCAGGTGGAAATGGCATGGCAAGCCGTTCCACAGGACTACATCCAGCATCTCTACGATCGTCTCCATGGGAGAATAGCAGCCTGCATTGCTGCGAAAGGTGGATATACACTGTACTAGTGCCGAAATTGTGCATGCTCTGTTGCCTGTGTCTATGTGCCTGTGGTTCTGTCAGTGTGATCATGTGATGTATCTGACCCCAGGAATGTGTCAATAAAGTTTCCCCTTCCTGGGACAATGAATTCACGGTGTTCTTATTTCAATTTCCAGGAGTGTATAAGATTTGATTAGCGGATGGCAAGTAAAGCTATGAGAACCTAACTGGAAAGAGCATTAAAGGACACGCCTATAAAAGGAGAGGTTACAGGTTACAAAGAGAAGGATGATTAGGGTTTAACATCCCGTCGAAAACGATATCATTAGAGACAGACTTTAAGCCGGATAAAGGCAAGATGGTGAAGTATGTAGACCGTGCCCTTTCACAGGAACCATCCTGGCATTTGCCTGGAGCTATTGAGGACTGCACAGAAAACCAAATTCTTGATGGCCAGATAGGAATCTGAACTGTCGTCTATCCGAATGTGACCACTGCGCCACAAAGATTATACAGGTTACGCTCCTAGTGCTTTGTGTGTGTGTGTGTGTGTGTGTGTGTGTGTGTGTGTGCGTGTGTGTGTTATACGTGGAATTCTATCCGACTTATATTTTATTTTGTATGAATGAATTACTTTGTAAGTACACTACTGGCCATTAAAACTGCTACAGCACGAAGATGACGTGCTACAGACGCGAAATTTAACCGACAGAAAAAATATGCTGTGATATGCAAATGATTAGATTTTCAGAGCATTCACACAAGGTTGGCGCCGGTTGCGACACCTACAACGTGCTGACATGAGGAAAGTTTCCAACCGATTTCTCATACACAAACAGCAGTTGACCGGCGTTGCATGGTGAAACGTTGTTGTGATGCTTCGTTTAAGGGGGAGAAATGCGTACCATCACGTTTCCGACTTTGATAAAGGTCGGATTGTAGCCTATCGCGATTGCGGTTGATCGTATCGCGAGATCGCTGCTCGCTTTGGTCGACATCCAATGACTGTTAGCAGAATATGGAATCGGTGGGTTCAGGAGGGTAATACGGAACGCCGTGCTGGATCCCAACGGCCTCGTATCACTAGCAGTCGAGATGACTGGCATCTTATCCGCATGGCTGTAACGGATCGTGCAGCCACGTCTCGATCCCTGAGTCAACAGATGGGGACGTTTGCAAGACAACAACCATCTGCACGAACAGTTCGACGACGTTTGCAGTAGCATTGACTATCAGCTCGGAGACCATGGCTGCGGTTACCCTTGACGCTGCATCACAAACAGGAGCGCCTGCGATGGTGTACTCAACGACGAACCTGCGTGCACGAATGACAAAACGTCATTTTGTCGGATGAATCCAGGTTCTGTTTACAGCATCATGATGGCCGCATCCGTGTTTGGCGACATTGCGGTGAACGCACATTGGAAGCGTGTATTCGTCATCGCCATACTGGCGTATCACAACGCGTGATGGTATGGGGTGCCATTTGCACGTCTCGGTCACCTCTTGTTCGCATTGACGGCACTTTGAACAGCGGACGTTACGTTTCAGATGTGTTACGACCCGTGGCTCTACCCTTCATTCGATCCCTGCGAAACCCTACATTTCAGCAGGATAATGCACGACCGCATGTTGCAGGTCCTGTACGGGCCTTTCTGGATACAGAAAATGTTCGACTGCTGCCCTGGCCAGCACATTCTCCAGATCTCTCACCAACTGAAAACATCTTGTCAATGGTTGACGAGCAACTGACTCGTCACAATACACCAGTCACTACTCTTAATGAACTGTGGCATCGTGTTGAAGCTGTACCTATACACACCATCCAAGCTCTGTTTGACTCAATGCCCAGGCGTATCAAGGCCGTTATTACGGCCAGAGGTGGTTGTTCTGGGTACTGATTTCTCAGGATCTATGCATCAAAATTGCGTGAAAATGTAATCACATGTCACTTCTAGTATAATATATGTGTCCAGTGAATACCAGTTTATCATCTGCATGTCTCCTTGGTGTAGCAATTTTAATGGCCAGTAGTGTATATAGGATATGTAAGGAAAATGATACACAAAGCGTCATAATCTATGTAAATTACTTTAATTGCTATGTTTAGTCTACAAACGATTAATAGCTATGCATTAATTACTACTTCATTACTATGTAAATTACTTTAATTTATGTTATTATTACAGCCTTAATTGCTATATACTTATATGTAAATTACTTTAATTGATGTTTTTTGATATTATTACTACAGGATTAAAATTATATTTGAATAATATTGAAATGTATTACATAATTACTGTAGGAAGATATGTCAGTACAGATAACTTCTCTCATCTGGATAGGTTTTATCGTTTATGGATCAGGGCGTATTGTAATAGTAACTGCAGGTCTCATACGACTTCTAATATATATAAAGAGCATTCCACCTACCAGTATGATAATACAGATCAGAATGGTAACTGCGATAGAAGGTTTCACTGGGTCTTTATCCGTCTCTCCAGGGTTCGAAAATTTGTTTTTGTCGATGGAAGCAGTCACACTCGTAGTGCCAAAGGAAACGGCATTTGTAAGAACTTCTGGAGTTGTATTAGGCTGGCTTGACACCTCTGGAACATCTTCAGACATGATCGTTGGATAGGCTGGCTGCTCAGCTTCTGTTGATATCCCGATTCTGTGACTGGACTCTGTGTGAGTGGGGTCTTCATCGACTACCATCAACGAAGCATTGCTGTAGCGAACTGAGGTGGAAGAGAACCTCCCCTACAAAAAGATAGTGTAGTGTAGTAATACTTCAACTAAAACATAATTAAAACAACATTAATTACATTTTAATAGAAAAACTTTCAATTATATGCCAAAATACACTACATAATTTTATTAGAAAAAGAAATCAAGAGAGACACTGCACTCTTCCGAATAGCTTTTGCAGGTTTAGGGACATATTTACGCCTCCCACTTTATTATGACAGAATTCCTAGTCTGCAATTTCTTCATGTGTGCAGAATAATTCCTACTATCAGCATTGTGACACAAATTAGAATGCAAATTAAGGTAGAAAGTGTTACCTGTTTATTGCATTTCTCTCCAGGGTTCGGAGTTTTAGTTTCCTGGGAGATTACAGCCACACTTGAGTCAGCAAAAGTAACAACATCAGAAAGTCCTTCCTGAGTTGTATTCGACTGGCTTGTCACTCCTGTAACGGCTTCGGACCTGGTCGTAGTAGACACTGGTAGAGCTACCTTTGTTGTTTCTCCATTACTGAGACCGTACTTCGTGCACTGAGTAGGGTCTTCATCAACTAACGCCACTGAATCATTGTTGTATCCTATGGTAGTGGAAGAGGACGCCCCCTGCAATAGAAATAGTGATGGTGCAGTGTTACTTTAATTAAGGATGTCATCACGACAGCATTAATAACATTTTCATAACAAATCTGTCAGTTATATGTCAAAATACACTACACATTATCATAGGAAAAGATATCAGTCACTTCTCTCTTTCGCACAGTTTTAGTAGTTTTGCAGACATATATATTCCTTGAGCGTTATTATGATAGAAAGAGCTCGCTTACTATGTCTCTTAACTATGGAGTAATTCTTACTATCAGTATTATAATACAAGTCAGAATCAGAGTTATGACTGAATTAGCCACCTTTCTTTTCGCGTTCTTTGCAGTATTCGGAAACTGAGTTTCCTCAGGGGTTACAGCCACACTCGTGTTGCCAAAGGTAATTGTATCTACAAGTCCTTTCACAGTCGTATCAGACAGGCTTAGCACTATTTCTAACAACTTGAGACATAGTTGTAGAAGAGACTGTCTGTCCCCATTGTTGTGACTGTACTCCATGTGCCGAGTGGAGTCTGTATCAACTACCATCAACGAGGTATTGTTGTAGCCACTGATAATGGAAGAAGAGCTCCCCTGCAGTAGTGAAAGTTTAGTATTACTTTAATTAATGATATCATTTCAACAGCCCTTGCACACACTTCAGCAGCAGAACAAGTGAACAAAACACTTCTAACTTAATGTAGACTGAGAATATTTTTCCTTAAGTAACACCAGTATGCATAAACTGCTGTCAATGAGCAATGCATATGCGAAACGCGTTGCAGTGTTAAATTAAACGTAAAATAAACAAGTGCCACAGCTATCAGAAAAATACAGGTAATTAATCCAAAGAATCACGGTTCCTAGACTTGGTCAAGACAGGTACAATTTGTAATAAACAATATCTGGGACTTGTAAAACAACTGCTCAGTATTATTACCACAAGCGGAAACTGCCTTTCTGCTCACTTAGGCAAAACAAATATCAATGTAACTGATTGATGGAGTGTTGGACAAGGATTGAAGCTAGTGCCGTTATAAGTGTTCGATAGTAGTGTTCACTTCTATACGACTAAAACTGGTACTTTAACCTGGTTTACTAGAATCTATCGTGCAGACAACTGTTCATGGGATGACAGATAGGAGACGATGACACTCCGTGAGAAGTAGTCAATGCCGCTGGAGTGTCGCAAGTTGGATCACTACTAAGAAAAAAGGAGCCAGATAAAATAGTTTTCTCTTGCTCACAGTCTGTCGACGTGGAGAGCAAATTGTAACTGAACTGCAGTGACGTAGGCAACCAGCAACAAGTAGCAGAAGGTATAAACTCAGCTTGTTCTCAGTAATCTTCATTAATTTGCCCCATATGCACATAGAGCCAAAACTACTAGTCACTATGGTACATGAAAACAATAGAAAATCGTTAGTAGTGGAACAGGGCCAGTTATACCACAGGTAGGCATCGGAAGACGAAGCCTAGTAACCCACCCTCACATCGAGAGCAACTGACTGCGGTAAATTCAAGGTCACAAAGAAATCTGATACCCATCACGTGTGAACAAACCCCCCCACCCCTCCCCTCCAAAGTCACACATCTGGTGTGGGCATACAAGGACCAAAACCAAGGTCAACCTTGCACCATGGATCTAGGTCACTAGGACGATTTACTAACGATGGGAAATCAAATATCCCATCCATTTCCATTACCCTTCTGTCTCTAGTCCTATTGTCTGAGTCTTATCATACTTGGTTTGTGCACTGTACTCATAGGTTCATCACTAACAAGGGAACCTCACCATCGCACCCCCCTCAGATTTAGTTATAAGTTGGCACAGTGGATAGGCCTTGAAAAACTGAACACAGATCAATCGAGAAAACAGGAAGAAGTTGTGTGGAACTATGAAAAAAATTAATAAAATATACAAACTGAGTAGTCCATGCGAACATAGGCAACATCAAGGAGAACGTAAATCCAGAAGCGTCGTGGTCCCGTGGTTAGCGTGAGTAGCTGCCGAACGTGAGGTCCTTGGTTCAAGTCCTCCCTCGACCGAGAATTTTACTTGCTTTATTTTCGCAAAATTATGATCTGTCCGTTCGTCCATTGACGTCTCTGTTAACTGTAATAAGTTAAGTGTCTGTGTTTTGCGACAGCACCGCAAAACCGTGCGATTAGTAGACGAAAGGACGTGCCTCTCCAATGGGAACCGAAAAATTTGATCGCAAGGTCATAGGTCAACCGATTCCTCCACAGGAAAACACGTCTGATATATTCTATACGACACTGGTGACGGCATGTGTGTCACATGACAGGAATACGTTGTCGGCCCACCTAACTTGTACACTTAGCGAATCGGTAAAAAGATTCTTCGACCTTGCCCGATTTAGGTTTTCTTGTGGATGTAATAATCACTCCCAAAAAAGTGATGAAAACATAAGAGTTTGTCACATAAACTTAAAATAAAAAATTAAACTTTTCACTCGAGGGAAGACTTGAACCTAGGACCTCTCATTCCGTCGCTGCTCTCGCTAACCACGGGACCACGGCGCTCCTAGACTCCCATTCACCTTGATGTTGCCTATCTTCGAATGGACTACTCAGTTTGTATATTTTACTAATTTTTTTCATAGTTCCACACAACTTCTTCCTGTTTTCTCGATTGATCTGTGTTCAGGTTTTCAAGGCATATCCACTGTGCCAACTTATAACTAAATCTGAGGGGGGTGCGGTGGGGAGGTTCCCTTGTAAGTACCATCACCAGAGACCAGCCACCACCTCTGGAGCTACAGTTAAATGGCTCCCTCCACCAACTACTGTGCGAGTTGTGGGACAGGGGTGTTACACTGTGTAAAGTGATGGAAAATGTGTGACCTAAAATTATGTAAGATACTATGGTATTGAATTGTGTTACTAAAATGTTGCTTGAAAGTCAAAGAGGAACATTGCTCTGTTGGCTGAATTACTGTAATTTAACGGTGCCATAGTATTTTCTGTAAGCACTATTTACAATTTGGGGGTAATTTGTCACATTTTGGACCGACTTTCTTCCACTTTTCAAAATCATCAACCAAAAAAGCATGTAAATACATGTTCCATAGATCATTTGAACAATCCTTTTATCGAAATGGTGTGGAACAAGTCACTTTCAGTATATGTATATATGATAAGCCTTAACATTAATGAACATATTATTATTATTAGTCCTACTTATGCCACTACACTTAATTTTTTACTCGTTATCAGATTTTAAGCAGAAATTCTTCATGGAATAGAAGGAGTTCCCCAGGAAAAATGATTTTAAATTAGATTTAAAACTTGCATTTCTATCTGTGAGACATTTTATGTTATTGGCCAAATGATCAAGAAGCTTGGTTGCCGCATATGAACTTTTTTCTGAGACAATGACAGCTTTGACAATGGGTAATAAAGATCATTTTTCCCTCTATTGTTATAGGTATGGACATCTCTGTTGTCGTCAGATTGTGATGAATTTAAATAGAGAATATATGTTTGGTGCTGGAGCAGTTAAAATGTCTAGCTCCTTGAAGAGCTACTTACATGATGTATTTGGATGAGCTCCACATATTTTTCTTACTGCTTGCTTTTGTGCAATCAATACTTTCTTTCTAAGTGATGAGTTCCTCATGAAAATTATCCTGTAAGATATTTATGAGTGAAAATATGGAAAATATCTCAGGAGGCTGATTTGTTTGTTTCCAAGATCAACAGTTATACGAAGAACAAAAGTAGCTGAATTTCATGCTTGTTCCAGTTCAAGATTTGATCAGTATGTGAACCCAAAAATTTGGTTTGCATTCCTTTTGTTAAGTGTGATTCAAACAGGCTGGGTTTTTCTAAGACAGTAACACGTTTTACAGAATCAAACACCTCAGAAGGATTACAAAATGTATCAACTTGCAATATTTCATAATTTAAGGCTTGTACTATTTGATGAGTGAGTGTATAAATACCGTTCTCAGTTGAGCAACCCTTCTGGAATTCAAACTGTGATACACTAAGTACATTGTTTCCACTTAAATGTGTGATTACTCTTGAGTACATTATTTCTTCGAATGTTTTGAAAAAAGATAGTATGGGAAATGGACTATAATTGTTTAAATATGTCTTATCACCTTTCCTTTGAAGTGGTTTAACAGTTGTATAATTTAATCTGTCTGGAACAAATCCTTGTGCCAGTGATCAACTGCATATATCACTAAGGACATTACTTGTTAAGCTGAAACAAATTTACAGAATTCTGTTTGAATTTCCATCAGCCCCACACGAATGTTTGAAGTGGGGCACACTTGCAGACAGACGACGCGCTAAACGGAAGGGGATGCTCACTAAATTCAAAAATTCGATCTTCGCCTAGGATGTAGAGCATATATTATTACCACCAAATTTCATATCGCGCAATGATCACCATTCAAAGATAACGGAAATTAGAGCTCGTACTGAGGCGTTCAGATAGCCGTTTTTCCCTCGCGCGATCCGCGAGTGGAACAAAGGGGGGGGGGGGGGGAATATGACTTTACCGCGAATAGATCCCTCCGTCACACACCGCTTGGTGGCTAGCGTAGTATATATGTAGATGTAGAAGTTTCGCTTCTTAGAACTTTTATAACTGCATTAATTGCAGTGAAGGATGTTGGTGCTATTTCTTGTTGCTTCAAGTTCTCGACCCCGCACCATACGGTGGCCTGCCGAGTGTCTGAGTAGGTGTAGATGTACATGAAGTGACGTTTTAGTATAGTCTCTCGCTTCTTAAACTGAACCATTTAATCCTATATTTGCTGCTACTTTTACGAAGTTATTGTTAAAAGTACTTGCAACTTGTGAATTGTCACTCACAACATTCTCATTTAGTTTACGCTAACTGGCTGTCCTGTATCCTATCTGACAATGTCACATATAGTTTTAATCTTATTATCTGCATTATTTATTTCTGTCTGGACATGCATACTTCTGAACATTTTAACGATTTGCCTTGAAATACTACAGTATTTTTTGTGGTTGCAACTAATGTCTGACCTTGACTTACTCGCTCTTACATTAATATCACTCTTCCTCTTACATGAGATTTACTTCCCTTAAGTATGCACAGGTTACTTGTTTTTTTAATGGATCTTCTGGATAATTTTTTAAGAAAGCAACTTTCAAATGTTCACACAAATGTATCATGCTATAAATTGAATTTGACATTCTCATCTCTCTCTAAATATACCTAATCTCGTACCACCACTTTTAGTTTACTCTTAAAACACTGTATCATGTTCTCATCAATAAGCCTCATTTTTTTGTGTAAACTTGCCTCAGGATTGTAAGGTGCCATACTGTTTATTTCCATTAGTTACGCATCGTGATCAGATAGTACATTAGCAGTTGGGTAGACATTAATTTTTCAGCCTGAGCACTGTCTATAAAATATTATCAGTCAGTATCATATGATTTTCCTGAACACGAGATGGAAAACTGACTACGGAAATTAGATTGAAAAACCCAAATAATAATTCTAGTTCATTTTTCTTATCTGTATCTTTTAAGATATCTACATAGAAATCTCCACAAGCTACTTACTGTTTCTTCCTGTGTTACAAATAGCTCAATAATGCATCTAAATTTCTCATAAACAGCAGGAAGGATCTATAGACTCTTACAGTTATCAAAGAAGTATTCTGCAGTAACAACTCACAAGGACACTTTTCTAGATTCTCGTCAACACAAAAATTACTTGTTTCAATATTTTTGAGTTGATATCCAAGTTTTACTTATGCTACAACTCCCCCTTTTCCATGTTAACTTTACACGAAAATGATGCACCTCTATAATCCCTGAAATTTAACTCCCCCGTCCCTATGGTTTCATGGTGTTCAGAGAGGCTCAAAATCTTACACGTCTCTACAGGTAAGTTACTTTCCTTTGTCCTAGCATATTGGCCTCTTAACATCATAGACCTTCACTAGTATTCCAGGTCAGTCATATTGGATTCTGATGTCATACTAAGACTGCACCAGTATCTCGGATCCATCATCTCGGATTCTGGCGTTTTAGAGCTGCACCAGTATCCGTTGTCCCCATGTTGGATCGCCACCTGGGATTCTTAATTACCCGCCAATTTATACTTACCACAACAGCTCTACTTCCATAGTGATATATGAGTGGGGGAAAACTCCACCAAAATTTGAACTTCCTACCATTTTCTGAATTTCCCCCCTTTGTTAGATGGGGAGGAGGGAGGGATGGGGAAATCACATGATATCATTGAAGATGTCATCGCTGATCCAAACACACTAGAACGCCCTCAACCTACCTACTATTGATGGTTCCCTAAGATCGCCTTACTTCTTTGTAAGTTCGCAGATGAGGTAGAGCTTGAGGTAGTGCTGTATTTTCTGCGGTGGGCCAGATCCCTAATGCATTAACCATGTGCCCTAGGAATTTGAGTGACTCCTGGTAGAGGTGACACTTTTCCGTATCGATCTCAATGCCGTGACAGTCAAGGATATCAAACAAAGAAAGAAGGTTCTAACAGTCCACGGGTGTACTGCCGGTTCATAGTGTCCAACGGGCACAATATTTCGGCGATCAGACATGTCGCCATCGTCAGGTGCCCTGACGAACTAAGCTCCTGAGGTCGGGCGGCCGATTTAAATCCCCTCCCCCCGCGGGCCGCTGTCTTCGCCGTCCGCGCCCGCGCGCCGGCGGTCCCGAAGACGTGGGCATCGGAATCTGTCGTAGCGTCGAAGAGCTTGCTACGTCCGCTCTGGTCGCCAGTTCGTACTTCTTGCTGAGTGTCTTCTTAATTACATTCAATGCCGGGCCCCAAGCCTTGCTGAGATTGTAGCCGCAGTCTCGGTTGATAAGATCTTCCCTGGTGCGAATTTCGAGAGCCTCCCTTATAACGCTGTTCCAATATTTAGAGGTCTGAGCCAGGATCTTGGTACGCTCATAATCCATCTCGTGTTTCTCGGACAAACAGTGCTCTGCTACCGCCGACTTATTTGGATACAGTCGAGTGTGCCTTTGATGTTCTCGGCAACGATCTTCGATGGTGCGTTCTGTTTGTCCGATGTGTCTTCCCACACTCACAGGGAATTTGGTATATGGCGGCCCGCGGGGGGAGGGGATTTAAATCGGCCGCCCACCCTCAGGAGCGTAGTTCGTCAGCGCACCTGACGGTGGCGACATGTCTGATAACCGAAATATTGTGCCCGTTGGACACTATGAACCGGCAGTATATCCGTGGACTGTTCGAGCAACAAATACGCCAAGAGAAACTGAAGAATCAAAGAAAGGAGGTGTTTCCTGTGGTCTTCTTCTTTTGGCGAAAAGGTCAAAATTTCATTGAAGCATAAATAACAAAAAGAAAAAGTCTTAAAATATCATCAATAAAACGCTGCCATGCCTGTGCGGCATTTTTAGGCCATAAGGAAAGAAAAGGTACTCATACAACCCAAGTGGCATAATAACAGCTTCTTGGTCAAGTGCAGTCTGGTGCACCTACGGCGAACCACCCCCTAAGTTTGGGTAATTGCATAGAATGGAGTAGTTGCGCTCTTGACTCCAAAGCATATGTGGTACTAGCACATCTGCAGGTGCGTTGAAGCCATGGCACACAAAACGCTGGGGTCAACTGAAGGTGGAGTGGACGGTCTGTGTCCCTCTTCATGTGCTGCCGGAAGTGCTTGTCGCTGCACAGACAGCATACTCCGTGTGGAGCTGTTGTGTCCGGCCCCCATATCCAAGGGTAGCAAGTGCTAAGCATTGTGGGAAGCGGCTGCAGCGCCATGGTGTTGTCGTGGAATTTTGTCTAACCTGTTCGACAAACAACATGTTCTCTGCAGTGTCACGTTCTCTCATGATTAACACTGAATGAATGAGCAGTGGAAGTTTAAGCAACCAAATTGCCCATAGTACAGTATTTTACGAGAAAGATTCTCGTTGTGTTCTTCAAATATACTTGTAAAAGTTGTTGTTCAGGTGTCTTCATCAGGCGTTGTAGTAGCGCTATTTCCGCTGCTTCAGTTTCCCAGTAGGCGGCGGTGCCTGTAGAATGTCACTGATGATGAGAGCGTGACTGGAAAGGTTGCACAGCAAGGTTACAAATTTGCAAATGTCATCCTCAGTACCATAACACTACAACCGAAACCAAGTCTTCAGGTGATGTGGTTGAAAATGCGGCAGTTTAATCGTATGACCTGGATTAAACATCATATCACGAAAGCTCTGTATATGCAGTATCAAGATGTGTCCAGGAACGGCGGTAGACAACTCACTGCAGCAGCACGGCACGGAAGCAAGGCCGGCCTACGCGACACGGATTTCAACCGGTTGAGCCCACCTTCGTGGCACGAACGGATTCGTCTGAAACGACACCCTCGATGAAGGACCGATTAGTACACATACGTGGCTGTCACACGGATTACGGTATTTGATCACAATGAAACTCCAATGGTCTATTACACTCAAATCAACGAACTGGCTTTTTGTGGGCGAGGTTAGTTGATAAGTGTATTGTTCCCGCGCACGACTCCATTAACGATATAGTCTGTACATGGCATGCTTTCGTGTTTTAGTTCCATTTGATTAGGGTAAATGGACACGATAATTTCGGAGGAGCACTAGTCGTCACACCGTACTGCATGACTTGATGGAAAACCGAATGTTCCTGAAGTGTATCCCTCATTGAAATAGCACTTGAGCGTGGCACAAATCCCAAAGCGACGAAGGAACTGCTGCACAGAAACGTGATCCTACCGAAAGTAATCGATTGTAGGACTCTTGTGGAATGAAGCACTAACTGACATAAACCGTGAATATTTTTTTTTTTTTTTTTTTTTTTTTTTTTTTTTTTTTTTTTTTGCTCTTAAACCGAACCAACATACACGTGACCGTCTATTCGCAAAGGCATGCAATCCAGACTAACTGAACAGGAAAGTTATCACATAGTCACTATCCTTTGTTCTCTTATCCTCAGTCACTTATATCGGTACTATTTCATTCTTTCATTGCATCTTGCTCGGGGAAGTCCCCACAAGGAACAGAGAGACTATATTGAGAATTATTGACATGCTGGTACCAGATCAAGGTTGCAATTTTATTACCGCAAAGGATCTATTGCTGCACCATGCTGACGTAAGTTTTGAGGAGGGCTGTATGACCGTGAATATAAATAGTACAATAAACAATAGAAAGTTTGCAAATATTAATACTCTTTGCTACAAGGTTCAAAATCGATGTTACGTGAAGACGACGAGTGAATAATTTCAATGGGAGTCCAGTAAAGATGAAAATATCTTACAGAAAGAAAATGCTAGTAAGAATTTTAATGAAACAGACTATCAAATTGTTAAGTATGAGTTACTAAATGAAATTATAAAGAATAACAGATTTGTAAAAGGAAAATTAGACAATCTGATTTTGAAGTTACAGGCGCTTTTTTCAAACAGTGTGAGCATAACGAGAGTGATGAGGAGGCATGTAATGCTACTGACATGATAAAAGTAAATTACAAAGTTATAGAAAGAGGATTAGAGAGTTTGCCAATGAAGCACTAGAAAACGTTTACAAGTAGTTCATGAAAAAGAACGAAAAAGCATCCAATATGAATGACAAGATAGAAGTATTTTACGAGACTTCTGAAGAGCAGTATGTTATGAGCAGAGTAACCCATCCAGAAGGAGTATAGGGGTCATATCCTACGTACCAGTTAGTTGAAGGGGCGTATAAAGTAATCAATATTAAATATTTTAAACACAGCTGCACAACAGCAACGGTTCCACGTAATAAAAATATAAACAACCGACCAGTTGCAATATTAACCGATACCGTGGTAATTAAGTAGAAGCCGTTTGGATATGATAAGCTTGAATACCAGATACCGGAAAAAGCACCTCTTTTGTGAATATAATGATAATGACGTATTAAAAAGACAAGATACTTCACAAAATTAAATGTACATAGCAGAGTATGGAAATATGACTCCGAAGTGACAACTGATATTTGATAACTGTGTCTAATGTGTTTTACGAAATGTTTGTCAACATATACGAGGCCGCCTGGGGTGGACGACCAAGCTGACATTGAAGCGAGGGGAATTTACAAACCATTTAAAGGGCGACGGCCACGTGGTTGACCCGATGTTAATACTCTCTTAGAAGGCGCAGGGCAGCTGTCGATGCCGATGCGAATAGGAATATCACGGTGACGGTAAGCACGGGCATCTCGCGGTACGAGATGTTGTTGAACAGAATTTGTAAATAATTCTGTGGTCGTGGGATGTCTGTAAACATATCTTATAAACAGTATAGCTTTCATGAAATGGTTAGTTTACCGGAGGAGTATTATTTGATGACTAAAAGAGAGTGAATGCTTTAACAAATTACTTGGGAATATGAACAAAGTTTGTGTGACACCTGAGCAGAGAAGGAAAATAATTAATGACATACGTAGAGACAGGAAAGGTAAAACATTATTAGTATGTTGTGTCTAAAACGTGTTTCTTTGTTACACGTAATATAATAAAATTGATTTTGATGATGCTTCGAGTCACGGCTGTTATATCCTAGCCAGTAATGCCAACCGAACCCGCTGCCAAAAAGGTTGGCAGCATCAAAGTCCGGACGCCGTCCGCATAAGCAGCACCAGCGATACAGGAAATCGCCGCAAGTCTGCGCGCGCCACCGCTGGCTTCTGGCTGCTTAAGCGCTGGAGTCGCGAGCGCTAGGACAGTTCTGTATTCGCCGCTCAGTTGGATACTCGCCACCGAATTGTGTACTTGCTAGTCAGTTGTGTGTTCATCGCAGCAGATTTGTTGTTTGTCGTCAGCCGACGCTGACCTAGCCGCTCCGACTCGAACTAGACAGATTTCTGTAGACCATGTTCACCACTGTGTTCTGTATCGTCGTTAATAAAGATAAGTACCGACTTTCATTTAATCCGAGTGTTTGGGTTTTCATCTTTCTGTTCACTGTTCCAGCGGACCGGTCGGCCCGCTATTAAAAGTGTGGCGGTGACTTCGTAGGCCGTTTCTACAGCGAAGTGTTTGTCGTTACGAACGCCGCCACAAAACTGGCGACGGGGACTTCCGAACTCGTGTGCAGGGCTGGTTTAACTTGTTTCTTGAGATAGAATTTTGGGGGCTGGTATAATTTGTGTTCACTATGTCTGCCGAATTACAACAGTTGATCTTGTTACAGAGTCAGCAAATACAAAGTCTGGTGGAAGCAATCGCCAAACAAGCGGCTAATCCACCACCACACAAGGAACAAGCACAGGCAGCACCGCCTTTTCGTGCTTTTGAGGCATCACGAGAAGAATGGCAAGAATATTTCGCGCAGTTGCAGGCGCACATGTCAGTCTACAAAATCGCAGGTAATGAGCGGCAGCTTTATTTAATTTCCACTGCAGGCGTGGAAGTCTATAGACTACTTTGTAAGTTTTTCCCGGAATCCAAGCCAGAAGCTTTAGACTATGACGTTGTTGTTAACAAGCTTGCTGAGTATTTCGAGTCGCGAGTTCATGTGGCAGCAGCCAGATTCAAGTTCTTCAGATTAAAGAAACTGCCACATCAATCTAATAAACAGTGGTTAACAGATTTACGGGGCCTATCCCCGTCAGTGCCGAATTTAATTGTGTGTGTGGAGCTTCCTACAGTGATGTCATGTTACGAGACGCTATTACTCAAAACATTGCAGATTCTCGTATTCGTGCTGCTATCTTAAAGTTGCCTGACCCGTCATTAGAGACTGTGATGAACATTATTGAAGCCCAAGATACTTTTGACTATGCTGAGTGTGAGTTAGATCAGCCATGTATTTCTCAAATTGCCTGTGCTAAGCAAGTTATGTCACGCCCGCGGCCCCACCGGCAGAGTCAGACAGTAAACACTAGCCGGCCGCGTCATGTTAAACACATTCGTCAGCCGCGTGTGCAAAATGATAGAGTTAAGTCTTGCCCTAAGTGTGTTCTTGCTCATCCTCGTGAACGTTGCCCGTTAAGAAACGCGGTTTGTCACTTTTGTCAAAGGAAAGGACACATCCAGGCTGTTTGTTTGCGTAAACGCAAGAACAATTCTAGTGCTGCCCAGCCCATGGATATTCATGTTCTTCAAAGCCAGCCCGCCCAGAAGGTCGCGTTTAAAGACTCTTCCACGGTTCGTGTGGGTAATAAACTTGTTCGCAATCAGCCACCCACCCAGCCCTCTGCTATGCGACCCAAGCGTAATTCAACCGCTGTAACACGTAATGTACAGACTGCAAGTGAAGCGGGAGTTGTTGTTCCACCCGCCCAACCCACGAGTTGTCGTAAGCAGCGAACACGCGCTAAACGCGCTGATTTTGTGTCTTCCGCCTCCGCTGCACCGATCCAGAGACAGTGTAATAAACTATTTGTGAAGCTACGCATCCAGGATAAGACCTTCAATTTTCAATTAGACACTGGTGCGTATGTGACTCTCATAAATAGTGCTACGTATGCGGCTATCGGCCGCCCTAAACTTTCAGCGGCAAAACATTCTTTGGCTACTTATAGTGGCGAACACATTCCTGTGTTAGGTGTATGTAGCGTGCCAGCCACATTCCGGGGCAACACAAAAACAGTTTCATTCACAGTGCTCCGCGCTACAGACAGTGTAAACATTTTCGGATTAGACTGTTTTGACTTGTTTGGCCTGTCTATCCAAGACAATGTGTTGCAACTTAATTCTGTTGTTGTTCCTCAAGACAGCATAACCGATTTGTGTAACCGATACAGTGACATATTTAAAGACGAACTCGGTTGTGCTCCGAACTTTGCCGCTCATATTACGTTAAAAGATAATGCTCAGCCTCGATTTTTTCGTGCTCGTCCAGTGCCTCACGCCCTCCGGACACCTGTAGAAGATGAACTTCGTCGTTGGCAAAACGACGGTGTTATTCAACCCGTTTCAGCGAGCCAGTGGGCTTCTCCCTTAGTTATTATAAAGAAACCGTCTGGCAAGTTACGTTTGTGTGCTGATTTTAAGTCGACAGTTAATCCTCAGACTGTCATTGATTCTTTTCCTTTGCCTATACCGGACGAGCTGATGGATACGTTAGGGGAAGCTCGTTTCTTTTCCAAAATTGATCTCCGTGAAGCATATTTGCAATTGCCCCTCGACGAGCAATCACAACAGCAGTTTGTCATAAACACGTCGTTGGGGTTGTTCCGTTTTCTGCGTTTGCCTTTTGGTTGTGCGTCAGCTCCAGCTGTTTTTCAGCGTTTTTTGTCCCAACTTCTGGCTAATGTGCCATCGTGTTGCAACTATTTAGACGATATTGTTGTGTCCGGTCGGACGCCTGCTGAACATTTCCGTAATTTGGAGTGTTTGTTTACAGTGTTGTCTCAGGCAGGCCTACGTTGCAACATCGATAAATGTTCATTTTTCCTTACGGAGTTGGAGTATCTGGGACATGTTATTAATGCTCAAGGCATTCATCCCTCCCAGTCACATTTAGCAGCTATTCGCGATTTGCCCGCCCCTAGCAATCTGCATGAATTGCAAGCAGTTCTTGGCAAATTGACATATTATATTAGGTTTATACCTAATGCATCACAGATTGCTGCACCGTTGCATCGTCTCCGCCGTAAGAATGTTCCGTTTGTGTGGTCAGCTGATTGCCAATCAGCCTTTCAGCAGCTTAAAGAGGCTTTATTGAATGATCGTTGTCTGGTCCATTACGACCCTAACAAGCCTCTGGTGTTAGCTTGTGATGCCTCTTCTTTCGGCCTCGGTGCTGTGTTGTCTCACCGAGTCGGTAACACCGAACGTCCTATTGCGTTCGCCTCTAAATTGCTAAACAAAGCTCAGTGTAATTATAGCCAATTGGACAAGGAAGCGTTGGCTATTGTGTTCGGTGTCACAAAATTCCATCACTACCTCTATGGTAGACCATTCTATTTAGTAACAGAGCACAAGCCCCTAACGTCACTGTTTCATCCGTCTAAACCAGTTCCTCAGCGGACAGCTCAGAGACTACAACGTTGGGCTCTTTTGTTATCACAATACCAGTATGAGATACTGTATCGCCCTGCAGCTCAGCATGCAAACGCTGACGCGCTTTCTAGATTGCCGATTGCTGCGGATGATGTCTTCGATTCCTCTGACGACTCTTGCCATCAGATTGACGCCGATGAGCATCAATCCCTCCGGGATTTTCCGATTGATTATCGTCAGGTGGCACGTGAGACAGCTATGGATCCTCATCTGCGTTTACTATTACGTTTTGTTCAACGTGGTTGGCCGTCCAAGGCAAAGGACATATCGGATCCTGTGGTTCGTCGCTATTATCCGCAACGTCATCTGTTGTCCGTTTCGCACGGAGTTTTGCTGTTACGCACCGAGAATGACCAGCTTCGTGTAGTGGTTCCCCAAGTGCTCCAATCCAAGGTCCTCGACTTGTTGCATCAAGGTCATTGGGGAGTGGTCCGCACCAAGCAGCTTGCCCGCCGTCATTGTACATGGATCGGTATTGATAAGCAGATTACGCAGATGTCTACAGATTGTTCGACGTGTGCCGAACACCAAGCTGCTCCGCCTCAACGCTATTTTGAGTGGGCACGCCCTGCCGGTCCCTGGTAGCGAGTACATATTGATTTCGCTGGTCCATATTGGAATCCTCGTTGGCTCATCGTGATAGATGCATTTAGTAATTTTCCGTTTGTTGTGCCCATGCAGTCTACAACGTCTGCACAAACTGTACAGGTGTTGACTTCAATTTTTTGTATTGAGGGTCTTCCAGAAGTTTTAGTGTCTGACAATGGTCCACAATTTACCTCTGCTGAATTTGAAAGTTTTTGTTCTGCCAATGGCATTCGCCATGTTCTTACTCCGCCGTTCCACCCTCAATCGAATGGTGCAGCGGAACGTTTTGTACGCACATTCAAGGATCATATGGACCGCCTTCGTGCTACGCACTCTCGTCAGCAGACCCTCATCACGTTCCTGTCGTCGTACCGGACCACGCCACGCGACGGCCCTTCGCCTGCGGAGCTTCTCCACGGCCGTCGTCACCGCACCCTACTACGGTTGTTGCACCCCCCGGATCGACCCGCCGCTTCTGAGCATCGCACGTGTTTTCAGCGCAACGACGCCGTTTTTTTCAGAGTTTATCACGGTCGCCGTCGTTGGGAACGTGGTACCGTGATAAGTGTCCAGGGTCGCGGTTTTTATATTGTTCAAGGTGCTACTGGGGTGCACAGGAGGCATCAGAACCAGTTGCGCCGCGCTGGCCGCCCGGATTCTGCCGCTCGTTCTTTGTCCACAGATTTGGTCCGCGGCGGGTTCCAGCCGCGCCTTCCGACTTCGCTGCCGCCCCCAGGGCAGCAGCAGCAGCCGTCGCCGCTACCACGCCGACAGCCCGTCCCGTTGATGCCTCCCGCGCAGCTTCATGCGGGAGCGCCCCGGGTGGTCGCTCCGGCGCCTGCGGTCCCTCTTCAGTCGCCACCGCCTTCGGAGCTGATGGACGTCGACCCCTCAGCCGGGCCGCCTTCCCAAGCGGTGGCTGTGCAGCCTGTACTGCAGCCGCTTTCCTTGGGCACCCACAAGGAGTCTGACACCGCAGCGCCTTGTCCGGCGCCCACTCAGCAGCCGTCGACGCAGCGTCAGGAGACGCTGCCTCTCTTCGTGGGTCCCGACGCCCCGTCGCGTCCAGTACCAGAAGCTGCGCCTGTGGTCACAGGCGTGCACCCTGACCTCGGTTTTCAGTCGGTGTTTCCCGAGGCCCCACGCAGCCAATGCTGGGGTACGGACCGGGGACTGCCACCGACAACAGTCTCCGCCCCGGTCTCTTCTGCTACGTCTGCGGCCAGACCCCTTCCCCGCCGTCGACGCTCGCCACGTCCTTATTCAACGACGGTGCGGCGATTTGGGGGGGAGGAGTGTTATATCCTAGCCAGTAATGCCAACCAAGCCCGCTGCCAAAAAGGTTGGCAGCATCAAAGTCCGGACGCCGTCCGCATAAGCAGCGCCAGCGATACAGGAAATCGCCGCAAGTCTGCGCGCGCCACCGCTGGCTTCTGGCTTCTTAAGCGCTGGAGTCGCGAGCGCTAGGACAGTTCTGTATTCGCCGCTCAGTTGGATACTCGCCACCGAATTGTGTACTTGCTAGTCAGTTGTGTGTTCATCGCAGCAGATTTGTTGTTTGTCGTCAGCCGACGCTGACCTAGCCGCTCCGACTCGAACTAGACAGATTTCTGTAGACCATGTTCACCACTGTGTTCTGTATCGTCGTTAATAAAGATAAGTACCGACTTTCATTTAATCCGAGTGTTTGGGTTTTCATCTTTCTGTTCACTGTTCCAGCGGACCGGTCGGCCCGCTATTAAAAGTGTGGCGGTGACTTCGTAGGCCGTTTCTACAGCGAAGTGTTTGTCGTTACGAACGCCGCCACAAAAACGGCAGTTTGAAATCGTGATAATCCGAGCTCCAGTTAATAAAGAAAAAGATGTGGTTGGAAACTGCATAACGATGAAGAACAAACCATGAATCATGACGGAAACACAGCACCCAATATCACTAGATTCGATAAACGAGTGAGAAGTGATTTAAATAAATAAATAAAATAAAGTATCAGTGGTGTGTGCTATAAAAGAACGACGTAGGTGCTTGTGAAAGAGTTCAGGTAGACAGTCATGCGCCGTAACAGGATAGAAGAAAAATTAAATATCCCCTGTGTAATACATCTGCGTATCTTGAGCGATAATGAGTCAATAGTAAAGGCATTTTTCTTCATATTTTGTTTTTATTAAATGCGAAAATATTACAGAATTCTCCTTTGAATTTTTATCCGATGGTAACCAAGCTGCAGAAAAACGCCTGTGGAACGTTTATTTTAATGATACCTACGTGACGAATGACACCAAAACTTTATTTAGTAAAAGTATTTAGATTGTTAACTTGGTTTCAGAAAAACTTTATTATAAATAATTACATGGTTTCATGCTGCATAAGAGAAACATTTTATTTGCTGAAAGTGTTTATTTGCTTACCGGTTGTAAATGAAATACGTCATGATCTGTGTTAAATTTATGGTGTTACATGTCTGGTAAAATACTGAATGGATGTGTATATTAATACTATGAGAGCATGGTAATTGGGCTTCGAATGATGCAAGGAAATTAATTTGCCTCTGATATATTTCCATACATATATATGTTTATTTATGGTAAATCTCCAACAGCATCATTTGGTGCAAAATCGCTGTTTTGGGCAACTGCTAACGAATTTCTGTATCTCTTCTTGATGCTTAGGACAGGCATAAGTTTACTGCATGTAAAAAAAGACAAAAAATAATGACCGAAGTGTACAGGCACGGCCTATGAACTAAAATATCATAAGCCTATAATTTTCAAAACTGGAATTTTGTTTCAAAAAACTCCATTTTTGAATAGAAATCACCGGGAGAAGGGGAAGATGTGTGAGGTTTCTCGTACTTTGGAGAGCGATTTAGTTACTTAATTTTATATTTTATTGAGGTGCTACAGCTAGCATAAGTATGAGGGCGTGCTGAAAACTAAAGCCTCGGAATTTTTCATGTGAAAACTCTAAACGCTTTTCAGTAACACAAACGTTATTAACATTGTACATTACTCGTCATGTCTTCATGTTCATTTCTTACCATTGTTGCCGGCCGAAGTGGCCGTGCGGTTAAAGGCGCTGCAGTCTGGAACCGCAAGACCGCTACGGTCGCAGGTTCGAATCCTGCCTCGGGCATGGATGTTTGTGATGTCCTTAGGTTAGTTAGGTTTAACTAGTTCTAAGTTCTAGGGGACTAATGACCTCAGCAGTTGAGTCCCATAGTGCTCAGAGCCATTTTTTTCTTACCATTGTTACCCTGGTGAAGATCGCATTTCTCCCAACGAGAGACCAATTCGCTGATATCGTCACTCTAGAATGTTTGACTTCATTAACAGAGCCACAACCTCACCTCTACTTTACACCGCTTCATCACTATCAAAGTAATGTACATGAAGGTGTTCGTTAAGTTTTACGAACAGAATAAAATCGGATGGTGCAAAGTCAAGACTGTATAGAGAATGATCGAAGATAGTGAACCCAGGACGTCCGATTGTTACAGATGTCGCAGTGCCTGTCGCAGGCATTGTCATGCTGAAGGAGAGGGTACCCCATATGTGTACGAACTCCGCGAGTTCGAAACTCGATTGCGGCACGCTGTTACTCACGCGGCAACGTAGTTAACGTTACACACTGCCATGTAACACGCTTTAGTTCGGAGCCGTCTAGCGGTAGAGGGCTACAAGCATGTAACCACAAAGAAAAAATATGTAGACTGTTATTAACGTTTGCTTTATTTTAAAAAATCTATAAGAGATTTCAAATACAAATTCGGAGGCATCGGTTTTCAGTACGTCCTTGTAGTTCGCTCCCTTAAGTGGCACTGCGAAATACACCTGCAGGGAGTGAGTTCTTTTCCAACACAGGCACCGATAAAGGAGAGGTGACATGGCGCAATAATAAGTCATTGCAGCTAGGCGAGCCATGATAAAGTATCTTGCTTGACTATCTATGCGTAGGGAAACACATGCATTTAGGCATTTTCTTTCTTACATATCAGTTCCCAAAGTCCGCTTAAGACACAGTAAATAACAGGAGGCACTCATGTGTCACCAGAGCGTTAATGCGACAAACTGATTTACGGTGATCTCTGATAAATGCACCGTAATGGCCTACCAGGACTTATTTCAAGTATATTAGCTACCCGCACTTCCACTTATAATCACAGATTCCCCTGCGTGCATTTTCTTAAAAATCCAGTGTGCTAAACACATTGCTTCGAGGGGAAAACATCAACCAGAGATCTATGGAGAACAGGTAGAGCGAAATCTTAAATGCAATTTATTAAGGTAATCCTAGAAAGGGTTAACATAACTTACGCAATCATGAACGCAAAAGAACGACCAGTTGTACTGTATGTCACCTATACTGCTTTCTACGGACTGGTCACTACACTGAAAAAAATTTTAGGAGGTTTGGAGCTGCCATGAAATTATGCACCATCCACTATTTGATGAAAAGGATACGGACATCTAGCCCTGTCTTAGCAGACGAAGATACAGTGTGTTCCTTGTAAGATTTGACAGATGGATTTTATAAGGTGTTTCGGTACACATTTGCTATTTGGTAATTTGCAGTTTGTAATTGGTATGGACCGAAGCAAATCCTGATCCTCATATTTTAAATCTGCCCCCAGTGTCGGCAGAAAGTGTCGGTCTGCTTCCCGTTACAAACACAGTGACTTTAAAACGGAATTTTACAAGGTCAATTGATACAGAGGTCCCAAATTAGTATAGTTAGAAAAAATCGTTTCCTCGGTATGCATTAAAGGAAACATTAAAACTTAAAGAATGGTCAGTACTCAAACATAGCAAAGTACTAATATATCCGTGTCAGCTTCCCATTTAGATCCTCGTCCAGCGTCCAGCTACACGTATTCCTCGTTTATCACCTTCGCATTTCTTAGTATAACTTACAATACTCCACGTTTTCTTTAATAGATTTCTTCCTTGTAGTTACTCGAATATTATGGCTGGCAACACGTTGTGTGGAGGTTTGAGTTATCAAGTACCCTCCGTCATGTACAAGTCGAGTACTTTATGGGACGATAGCCAAATTGTGATATAAAAAATAGAAACACTGTGTACCTCAATGACAATAGCTTTTTAATGGTGAGAATTTAGGGGGAGACCGATTAAGTATTCTCCAATGGTAAAGCTTTAATTATAAAATACTGAGTTTCCATTGCGGTAACAGATTACTCTTCTCACGTAGGAGTAATTCCCTTTTTATTGGGATGTCGTGTTTCACAGAGACGATTCAAACAAATATACTTGACTCTAAGAACTAATGTTCCACTACTGTTCCACGTCACCATCTCAGAGACACATGTAGATTGCCGTAAATAGGAGACCTTCCAGGGTTTTTTTCTTTTGGGCAGTGTAGCAACTATGAAAGCAAATACGTGAATTCAAAAACTTTATCATGTACATGTTAATCGTCAAATTATTTTCTCCGCTCAGTAATTTGCCAAATACAAAGCTGGCATGTTTTCGAATTCTGACATATATCTGATTTTTTTCCTGTAAATATCTTTATTATGGCTTTAAAAATTGGCTCTGTTCCTTCTTGCAATTCCTCTATCTGAGAGCAATGACGAATTTTAATTTTTGCTCTTATATTCCAGCATTACACTACCGCTAAGACATTTCACTTTTTCCTGGGTGTGTGTGGGCGATTCTTTCACCCCCCTCCCTCCCCCGCCACCCCATGAAAGTTTAAACATACAACTTTTGCAAACAAATGCCAGTTAAACGTACTTTGTCTATCACTTTTTAAATCGGTATTAGGCACTTCAGTTGCAAGGTACACATCGTCCAGTCTGACACATTTAAATACAATGTAGGCAGCCTTCCTAAGCTAATATAAATGGGAGAGGATGATTACAATTTTTTGTGTATCCTTTCATATAATAAACGTCCATTGATCTACTGATTTCTGCAACCGCTCCAACTTAAGACCACTTTCCATCGGTGTTTACCGTAAATATCGATCTGATGTATACCACATTCGTATCCAGATTTTTCCCTACACTACGTTTAAATTACTATGAGCCTTGCCTGCACTTCTCAATACTTTCTTACTTTTCCAGTGCCAGTTTATATTCGTTCTTCATAGCAAGTGTTTCCACCTTATGCATACACGACTGTTATTGCTATTTCAGTCCGATCTTTTTCATTTCCAGTTCTCGTTTTCGTACACAAAACACATGGAGTGTACTTAGGAGATGAATTTGCTTAATAGGGCATGGTTTAATACTATTCAATACATTTCTTCCGTTTCTTTAAGATTTTGGCACAAAATTATTCATGGGAATCGACCCTAATTCAACCATATCTGTAAGTGACGCTATTGCGGAGAACAGTATCCCACAATGGGAAAAATCTGTTTCTTCAGGTTTAATATGGAATACTTGAGTGTTACTGGTAAGACATTCGGGTCTGTATCATCTGTCAACATGTCCTCCGCAATGTATAAATAAGACGCCAGAGGCAGCTTGTGCTGCACACTCCTCCACACTAGTAGCGACTTGATGCTGTATCGAGGTGTACTGCATGGAAAAAAATCTGATTATCATACCAGTTATAATTCCTTGTTCCTTGCCCACAATGGTTTGTAGAAAACAACCTGTACGATTTTGATGTGAGTGTTTAGATACGGGTGAGGGATGACACCACATATGAGGGCTTTAATAGTGGAAAGATGGGGCATTCCAGAGCCATGATATCGGGACGAAGCTGCCATGTTCCCCTGTATGTGGGCAATACTACACCAGCAAGAGACATATCGGAAAAAATTTAGCTAGGAAGTAACGGAAATCATTTTGAGGAACTATAAAAGTCCTTTGTCTGTGTCATATAAAGTGTAACTGGCTGACTTTAAAATGAATATTCTAATAGATCAAAAGCCTGGACTACTGTATGAGCTTCGTGTGGATGATAATCACTTTACGGATGTGGATATTTAACAAACTGGATGTGTGTTTCTAAGTAACAGGAAACCACGCCATCTGCGTGCAAGAGAATGTCTGTCAGGAAACTGGTAAAGTTATTGCAAGCAATGATTTTCTTTGGCTAATGTTGGTGTAAATCATAATTCAGACTCCGAAAAAGACGACATATATATATATATATATATATATATATATATATATATATATATATATATATACTCCTGGAAATGGAAAAAAGAACACATTGACACCGGTGTGTCAGACCCACCATACTTGCTCCGGACACTGCGAGTGGGCTGTACAAGTAATGATCACACGCACGGCACAGCGGACACACCAGGAACCGCGGTGTTGGCCGTCGAATGGCGCTAGCTGCGCAGCATTTGTGCACCGCCGTCGTCAGTGTCAGCCAGTTTGCCGTGGCATACGGAGCTCCATCGCAGTCTTTAACACTGGTAGCATGCCGCGACAGCGTGGACGTGAACCGTATGTGCAGTTGACGGACTTTGAGCGAGGGCGTATAGTGGGCATGCGGGAGGCCGGGTGGACGTACCGCCGAATTGCTCAACACGTGGGGCGTGAGGTCTCCACAGTACATCGATGTTGTCGCCAGTGGTCGGCGGAAGGTGCACGTGCCCGTCGACCTGGGACCGGACCGCAGCGACGCACGGATGCACGCCAAGACCGTAGGATCCTACGCAGTGCCGTAGGGGACCGCACCGCCACTTCCCAGCAAATTAGGGACACTGTTGCTCCTGGGGTATCGGCGAGGACCATTCGCAACCGTCTCCATGAAGCTGGGCTACGGTCCCGCACACCGTTAGGCCGTCTTCCGCTCACGCCCCAACATCGTGCAGCCCGCCTCCAGTGGTGTCGCGACAGGCGTGAATGGAGGGACGAATGGAGACGTGTCGCCTTCAGCGATGAGAGTCGCTTCTGCCTTGGTGCCAATGATGGTCGTATGCGTGTTTGGCGCCGTGCAGGTGAGCGCCACAATCAGGACTGCATACGACCGAGGCACACAGGGCCAACACCCGGCATCATGGTGTGGGGAGCGATCTCCTACACTGGCCGTACACCACTGGTGATCGTCGAGGGGACACTGAATAGTGCACGGTACATCCAAACCGTCATCGAACCCATCGTTCTACCATTCCTAGACCGGCAAGGGAACTTGCTGTTCCAACAGGACAATGCACGTCCGCATGTATCCCGTGCCACCCAACGTGCTCTAGAAGGTGTAAGTCAACTACCCTGGCCAGCAAGATCTCCGGATCTGTCCCCCATTGAGCATGTTTGGGACTGGATGAAGCGTCGTCTCACGCGGTCTGCACGTCCAACACGAACGCTGGTCCAACTGAGGCGCCAGGTGGAAATGGCATGGCAAGCCGTTCCACAGGACTACATCCAGCATCTCTACGATCGTCTCCATGGGAGAATAGCAGCCTGCATTGCTGCGAAAGGTGGATATACGCTGTACTAGTGCCGACATTGTGCATGCTCTGTTGCCTGTGTCTATGTGCCTGTGGTTCTGTCAGTGTGATCATGTGATGTATCTGACCCCAGGAATGTGTCAATAAAGTTTCCCCTTCCTGGGACAATGAATTCACGGTGTTCTTATTTCAGTTTCCAGGAGTGTATATATAATCCAAGATATTCTCCATAATACCATCAAATATAGATGTTATCGTATTGGGACTGGTTAATATAAAAGATGTTGCTCCACAGGCCTTAAGAAAAACAGTAAATTTAAATCATTCCCTACTAAGGATTTCGAGTATGAAACATATGTAAGTAGGGCCAGTGTTGTTCTAAAAATTTTTCTATTGGGGTAATAAGAACAAAGGAAGTTTGACATGTGTAGAAAAACACCTTACAGACAAACAGGCCGGCTTGAAGGTTATAAACTATGCTCTGTCTGCCTACAGTATTCATCATTTGACTGGAAACTATGTGGGGATCTATGTTACAGATGAGACTCCATTGCTCTGCTGGAGTACGGGCTACTCTTCATAAGCCAGTAGGAACTGAAAATGAGGAGGATGGAAGGTGGGTGTGTATATGACATAGAATATAAGTTTCACTGGAACATTGTGTTAATGACAGGAGGCCGTACCACTCAGAAACACTCAAAGCAAGGGACTGACAGCTGTATTTTACACTATCTCTGCGTGGAAATTTATATTACACGTCCGATTCAATTTGTCGGCTAGAGTAATGGCTCTTTGTCATAAGCAAATTTCATTTCAGAATCAGAAGAATGGAAATGGTGGTGTGGGGGAGGGGGCAATGCCTCAGAAGACTGCAGTTTTAATGGGACATTTGGTAATGAGGGGAGTCAGTAACACAGACCAGCACTCCACTAAGAAAGGATTCTGACAGTTGTACATATTGCAATTGGTACGATAATCTAGTAGAAAATGGGGCTGATAGGCACAGTGTAGACGATCTTGGTTAACCCAGAGTTCAACACAGACGACATAGGTATTATACATAAGTGCAATATTAAAGCTGGGAAACAAATTTTTCTCGGTCCAGCACCTTGTTAAAGTGAGATATCTTGAATCTAAATCCTATATCGAGACAGATAATACCTGAAGGAAAGAATGTGTTGAGGAGACTTAAACCTTTCTCTATTAAAGATTTTTTTTTGCAATTTGTCTACTAGGAGGGGCGGGGGGCGGGGGGGGGGGGGCGGTAATAAGGTGCACTAAAGTTGACTGGTATAAAAGTATATCTTCCAGACAGTCATGATCAAGAAAAGGTTATAAACTACGTTCTGTCCGCCTATAGTTGTAATTCTCTAAATTAGCTGCAGGTTTTTAATACAAACTACAAAAACGACTTTATGTGTGTTATATATTAAATGCGAAGAAAACATATTTTTCTCAAACTAGGACGTAGTTCCCTGCTATACCATCAAATGTAGATAATGAGAAATTAGGTCTAATTACCATGAATAACGTTATTCTACAAATATTAACAGAAAAGGAGAAATCAATCGAACAAACTTAAACAACACCCTATTACAGAAATTCAACTCCTAAGTACAGTTAATGTGCTATAAATGTGAAAAAGAAAACTGGAATGGAAAGAGGTCGCATTAAAAAAACGAAAACTGGAATATAGGATTATGGTGAAAACACTTGCCACATAAGAGGAACATAAATTGATATTGGAAAAATAAGAAGTTATTGTAGATCTACATGCAAAGCACGCTTGTTACTTTAAACAAGCATAACTCTGCATTCAGATGGCGTGTACAAAATATTGGCATTTACTACCAATACCGATAGAGAAATTCCAAACGTTAGAGTGGTTGCAGAAGTCAATGGATCAGTGAATGACTACTATACTAAAGGATACACAACTTTTTTTATAGACTCATACCCCCATTTCAGTCAGCTTAGGAAGGATAGTTACTCATTATCTAAGTGTGTCAGAACAGACGATGTGCTTCTTGCAGCACAAGAGCCTTTCATGAGTTACAAAATGACGGAATAACTACATTTAATGGCGATTCGTTTGCAAAAGTTGGAAACTATAGTTTTATAAGTAAATTATACAAGAATGGGGGTGGAAGGGCTGCCAACATACACCAAGGCTGATGTAGAATGTTTTAACATTAGTATTATGCACGAAATAAGAGGCAACATTAAAATTCAGAAAAGCTCTCGGCTAGGAAAACTGCAAGAAGGAACAGACCTAATTGTTAAAGCCATAAATTGAAATACTTTATAGGAAAAATGTGATTCGCATTAGAATCCGATAGTATACCTGCCTTACATTTCTCATATTACTTTTTGGAGAAAGATTTCGATGATTCGCAGATATATTCTAATTATAAGTTGAAACTGAAGTTTTATGTAATTAAAAAAAAACACCAAACAAACATAGATTTGCTTGCTGTACATAAGTGTATACGCAAAAATTAATAGTTTTTCTACTCAGATCTTTGTTCCTTATTCTCTACCGCGCCAAAACAAAGACATTCTAAATAAATCTTCTGTTTATGGTGAACTACAAGTAGCTTTTGGATGGTGCGTTAAAAAACAGTGGAAGTCTGAGGCCAAATGTAATAGTTTCACTCGTCTCTCCAAAGAACGATGACACACTAAAATTAGAATTTCACATACCAGCGAAGAATAATATGTGACAACAATAAGAACCTAAGCCACATATACACTGAAGAGCCAAAGAAACTGGTACAACTGCCTAATATCGCGGAGGGCCCCGCGAGCACGCAGAAGTGCCGCAACACGACGTGGCATGGACTCGAATAATGTCTGAAGTAGTGCTGGAGGTAACTGACACCATGAATCCTGCAGGGCTGTCCATAAATCTGTAAAAGTAGGAGGGGGTGGAGATCACTTCGGAACAGCACGTTCCAAGGCATCCCAGATATGCTGAATAATGTTCATGTCTGGGGGAGTTTGGTGGCCAGTGGAAGTGGTTAAACTCTGAAGAGTGTTCCTGGAGCCACTCTGTAGCAATTCTGGAAGTATGAGGTGCCGCATTGACCTGCTGGAATTGCTTAAGTCCGTCGGAATACACAATAGCCATGATTGGACGCTGGTGATCAGACAGGATGCTTACGTACTTGTCACCCGTCAAGAGTCGTACCTAGATGCATCAGGGGTCCCATATCACTTCAACTGCACACACCCCACACCATTACAGAGCCTTCTCCAGCTTGAACAGTCTCCTGCTGACATGCAGGGTACATCGATTCATGAGGTTGTCACCATACCCGTACACGTCCATTCGCTCGATACAATTTGAAACGGACTCGTCCAACCAGGCAACACGTTTCCAGGCATCAACAGTCCTATGTCCGTGTTGACGGGCCCAGGCGAGGCGTAAAGCTTTGTGTCTTGTACTCTTCAAGGGTACACGAGTGGGCCTTCGGCTCCGAAAGCCCATATCGATGATGTTCCGTTTAATGGCTCGCATATTCTTACAGCATCTTTTTCTGGCCACAGGCATGTCGCAGATTTGATGTTTTACCATATTCCTGATATTCACGTACACTCGTGAAATGGTCGTATGCAAAAATCCCCACTTCATCGCTACCTTGGAGATGCTGTGTCCCATCGCTCGTGCGCCGACTGTAACACCACATTCTGACTCACTTAAATCTCGATAACCTGCCATTGTAGTAGCAGTAACCGATGTAACAACTGCGCCAGACACTTGTTGTTTTATAAAGGCATTGCCGACCGCAGAGCCGTATTCTGCCTGTTTACGTATCTCTGTATTTGAATACGCATGCCTATACCAGTTTCTTTGGATCTTCAGTGTAATTAAAGGTTCAGCAGTGAGCCTTATTTGATCACGCCTCTGGAGAACTGTTAGTTTCCCTTCCCCTATATTTTCACCATTAAAAAACCCTTCTCATTGAGATATACACTGCTACTATTTCTGTAACTTTAACATCACAGTTTGGCACTCATCTCACTCACCTCAAAACTTCTCATAGCACTCTACCAGCCATAACATCCTAGTAACTGCAAGAAAGTAATCCTCAAAAAACGTGAAGTGTTCTAAGATGTTATACTAATAAATGCGAAGGTTAAAAACGAGGAATAAGCGTAGGGGGACATTTTTCAAGGAGGATCGAACTGGGAAGCTGACGTAGATAGATAACCACTTTGCAGTGTTGGAGTACAAGCTAGTATTCGTGTTTTTAATGTCCGTGTTAATACATTGCGATGAAACGAATATCTAAATTTACTAATCTGCGACATCTCTATCAAATTACCATGTAAAATTCAGCTTTAAAATAGTTATGTTCGTAACGGGGAGCAAGCCGACACTTGCCGTCGACACTTCGAGTAGCATTTAATGTACGATGAGCAGTATTTTTTCGGTCGACTCTAGCTACAAATCGCAAAACACAAAACACAAAATTTAATACATACATCGAAGCACCTGAGGAAATTCATCTGAAGGCTCTTATGAAGGATACATTGTATCTCCTGTTGTTGACATAGTGGTGGACGTCCAGGTAGCTTTGATCAGATAGAAAGTGTGGTGCTCCATCTGTGGAATGTTATAAGCGTTTCATCACATTCGTCCAGCACAATACAGGGAAGCACTGGAAAGCAAATTTTCACCTCTTGTCTCACATCGTATCCTTCGTAATCTCTCATCTAATGTTTGCGGTTCTGGCTGCCATCCGGTCGGCCGCACTTTCAAATAAGCACACCGCCAGTTACGCCACGGCGTTTCTCACAGCCGCCACTGTGGCACAAGAGCTCTGTCACTAACGATTACGCCGCTGCCTACGAGATGTTAGCATTCACTCGCCAGAACTCCAGCGGCGGGTGTATTTAAATTCGAACATTCATACACTGACCCCTGGTTGTGTGGTTGGCAGTTGAATAACGTTTACAGACTTTCATAGTGGCCAGGGCTCGACATTTTCTGAATAGACATTGTATTAAAGAGTGAGATCTATAAATATTTTGTGTCCGCATATATTTCTACACTCAGATTTGCTGTTAGCGACTGGCGGTCCCACTTCAGCAACAAAGTTATGAATTATTTTTACTATTTTATTTTAGATGTAGAATAAACTAATATCTGAATCCTCTGTTCACAAACAGCATCTGTTCCTCGCTCCTGTATCCACTAACGAACCTCGCAGCGTGCAGAGGAATACATAATAATGTCCGCTGGCAGCAGACATTTGCTACTGGTAACAAGATGTCCAGGTGATTGATTGTTAATAACGACTCATTACTGGAAATATCCTCAAGAATTAGAGAGACATGTAATAAAAATATATTAGATCGTTTTGAGGCACGCTGCATGTTATGTTGAGAAGTTGAGTTCTTATCTCTAGTGGTCCTTTATTTCCTATGAGGGGCCGCCACATATGATTACTGTGGCTCTGTGGGCTACGGCCTGCTGTTTGTTATCTATCATCTGTGGAAAATTTTCAGCAGTTTGACTGACGGCCCTCACAGATGTTGGACTCATCACATGCTTGTGGCAAGAACACGCTGGAGGCAGTTTTAGTGATCTGACCCTGGACAGCCCTGTGGTGAGGCAGTGCATTACAGCACGGCTGGGTAGAACAGAGGTTACACGAAATTATGGACTGGATCATGTAAGATATTCAGCTCGTTTTAAATAAAGTGCATTCCTCTACCACTCCTATCCATTGCCTGGGGTGGTGGTAGCAGCAAAAGTGCTGGAAATCGTTACAGTAGAATTTTTAGCGTTGTCTCGTCTGTAGGAAACCTCCTACGCCGATTCCCTGTCGTTATTTACAAGTCTACTGTTACCTTACAATGCCAGAACCCTCCAAGGCATCCTGATAGCGATTTCATTATTTTTAACTTATTACTAATACAAGGATAAATTTCTTGCATTGAAATGTAGAATTGGCATGTAGTAAACGCATTTTTGTTGCAGAGTGCTTATTGTTTAACATGAAATATCAGTGTATTTGTTACAATGTTGCACTGTGGTAATTGTTTAAATTGAGCTATCTGTGTATTTCTTAAAGTATGACACTGTTTGTAATCGTTAAACATCTAAAGTCAAATATTAAATGTGTGTTTGGTTGGTGATCTTGAAAAGCGGGAGAAAATCAATAAAAAATGTTACAGATTACACCAACATTGTAAGTATCAGTGGGAGGTGATCATATGCTGGAGTGTACATCTACATCTACATTTATACTCCGCAAGCTACCCAACGGTGTGTGGCGGAGGGCACTTTACGTGCCACTGTCATTACCTCCCTTTTCTGTTCCAGTAGCGTATGGTTCGCGGGAAGAACGACTGTCTGAAAGCCTCCGTGCGCGCTCGAATCTCTCTAATTTTATATTCGTGATCTCCTCTGGAGATATAAGTAGGGGGAAGCAATATATTCGATACCTCAACCAGAAACGCACCCTCTCGAAACCTGGCGAGCAAGCTACACCGCGATGCAGAGTGCCTCTCTTGCAGAGACTGCCACTTGAGTTTGCTAAACATCTCCGTAACGCTATCACGGTTACCAAATAACCCTGTGACGAAACGCGCCGCTCTTCTTTGGATCTTCTCTATGTCCTCCGTCAACCCGATCTGGTACGAATCCCACACTGTTGAGCAATACTCAAGTATAGGTCGAACGAGTGTTTTGTAAGCCACCTCCTTTGTTGATGGACTACATTTTCTAAGGACTCTCCCAATGAATCTCAACGTGGTACCCGCCTTACCAACAATTAATTTTATATGATCATTCCACTTCAAATCGTTCCGCACGCATACTCCCAGATATTTTACAGAAGTAACTGCTACCAGTGTTTGTTCCGCTATCATATAATCATACAATAAAGGATCCTTGTTTCTATGTATTCGCAATACATTACATTTGTCTATGTTAAGGGTCAGTTGCCACTCCCTGCACCAAGTGCCTATCCGCTGCAGACCTTCCTGCATTTCGCTGCAACTTCCGACACTGTCTACTAGGTCATTTATATATATTGTGAAAAGCAATGGTCCCATAATACTCCCCTGTGGCACGCCAGAGATTACTTTAACGTCTGCAGACGTCTCGCCATTGATAACAACATGCTGTGTTCTGTTTTCTAAAAACTCTTCAATCCAGCCACACAGCTGGTCTGATATTCCGTAGGCTCTTACTTTGTTTATCAGGCGACAGTGCGGAACTGTATCGAACGCCTTCCGGAAGTCAAGGAAAATAGTACTTGCCTGGGAGCCTGTATCTAATATTTCCTGGGTCTCATGAACAAATAAAGCGAGTTGGGTCTAACACGATCGCTGTTTCCGGAATCCATGTTGATTCCTACAGATTAGATTCTGGGTTTCCAAAAACGACATGATACTCGAGCAAAAAACATGTTCTAAAATTCTACAACAGATCGACGTCCTTACAGCAAATCCCATTTTCTTAACATTATATGACATTTCACATAAATAATGCAGGCACAATTCCCTTACAGTGCAATGTAGACTTATTATATAGCAATAACTTATTTGTTTGAATAATGCACCATGGTAACTGTTAAATATTAAAAAGTCTCGTTTTTACTTGTGTCTCTGAACTGCAATCTCGAAAAGTTGGTACTTGGAATATTAGTGGGAAAATCGGCCAAAAAAATTAACAAATTACCCTAAAATTCGAAACAGCGATGGGTGGGGTTCATACATAGGACTGTTTACAGAAAATACCCTAAGTCATTAAATTACAATAATTCAGCCAATAGACAACACACCCCTCCCAATTTCTGCAGTATTTTAGTCAGACACAATAATGTCTTATATACTTCTAGATCACAAATTAAGATAATATTTGTCACCATTTTTAAGTAGGCCAACAGCATGTCACACTCAGATATTTCATGTAGAAGACTGGGTGGAGGATACACGTCAACTGCAGTTCCAGAAGCTGTGGCTGATCTCTGCCACTAGCACTTCAGGATCATCCTTCCACTATAATGCACGAACCAAGAAGGAGGGGACCTTGATTTAATGCCATTTTTATGTCATCCTATTCGCCTAGAGGGGGCAGCTTGAATTTGATTTTGGTCCCTCTATGCCCACAGTCGATAGGTCACTTTGAGGGACTTTTTTTTTGGGGGGGGGGGGGGGGGCTTATCTTGAAATGTGATGGGTCTCAGGTTACTTCAGGACATAGAATTTACTGCACACATTTGCCCTCAAGGCATGGTATCAGTTAGGCTTGTATCCTGATCTTGGGTGCTTCATCGCCTGATTCTTATGTGGGTGGAACTGGCCCTGTTCAACTACGATTATGAACATAATCACACTGAATGCCGTAGTGTTGTACCAGCTGATGACTGCCTACATAAAATCAAACTTGATAGCTGACCAGATTACATTTAGCGGGACTGCAGAAAATGCAAGAAATTGAAAATGGGTTGCAAATATTTCAGTACCGTGATGGTGGACTGTTGGTGGGTTAGGAATAGTTACTGGGAGACGTACGGATCGCCTTGTCACCCGAACAGTTGTAAATCAGATGACTGTACTGGATCGATATTCCCCGACTTTCTCTTCAATTGTTAGCTAATCCAGCTGATTACATACTTGCTTTTTTATTTCTGGTTACATACCTGCTTTATTTGATGTAATAGTGAATTGAGGAATTAATTGTAGATAATGGGTGATATATCGACAGACACACTGATTGTTTATACCAATGAATATTTTCAGTTTTGTAATATAATTCGTCACTTACGTTCGTTGCCATTGACTGTTGTTGAACATCTCTCCTCTCGTCTCCTCCTAGTGTGAGCACAGCTGGTCAGTGGTTAAACGTGACACATGTGTCCTGCGCCAAGTGTGGCCTTTTACCTCCACGGGATTACCAATATGATACAACCTATCCAGACACTATTTCTTTATCAGTTTTGACTAAAGTGCGTTGGTCGATTGGTTTATCTCTACTGTTCTTGCTATAGGTGTTAATCATAAAAAAGAAATAAATAAGAATAAAGGAAAGATAGAGGAAAAACTTGGATCTTCCTCAGATTAATCCAATGGACATCATCTCCATTAACAAACAAACATGAAACAAATATTAATACTACAAACACTCCCCTAAGTTATGCCTAAGCCATGTCTCTGAAAAAATTTTTTTTCTATGAGTACTTGTGGTGTCAACGCCAGACACCACACTTGCTAGGTGGTAGCCTTTAAATCGGCCGCGGTCCATTAGTATACGTCGGACCCGCGTGTCGCCACTATCAGTGATTGCAGACCGAGCGCCACCACAAGGCAGGTCTAGAGAGACTTCCTAGCACTCGCCCCAGTTGTACAACCGACTTTGCTAGCGATGGTTCACTGACAAAATACGCTCTCATTTGCCGAGACGATAGTTAAGCATGGCCTTCAGCTACGTCATTTGCTACGACCTAGCAAGGCGCCATTATCAGTTACCATTGATATTGTGAATCATGTACCATCCAGACCGACGTTCACCATTAATAGATTAAAGTTAAGTATTTCACCAGCTACGTCCGTTTTTCTAAATTCTAATTTCCTTGTCCTGTTCCAGACCTCACGCCAGCCTGCGTGAGCTAAAATGCATGCCTTTCGGCCTCCTCTAGTAACACAGTGTTGGCTCTCCTGCCAACCAAAACATTGGCGACGAGGCAAAACCGCGTTCTTATCGATATTGCCCTGATTTACTTGTGTAATGGCTTCGCCACAATCTCCAGATGTACTGTCCGAATTTTATCGCTTACAGAATCAGCAGACACAGGCCTTACTGGATGCCCTTCAGGGTCAACGGGCAATGCAAAACGATGCGGCAGCCGCCGCTCCACCGCTACCGCAGCCACAACACGCTGTTGCACCAACTTTTCGACCTTTTGATGCTGCACTGAAAAGCTGGACGGAGTGGTCACGCCAATTTGGATTCCATCTCGCCGCCTACCGAATTCAAGGTAACGAGCGGCAGCCTTTTTTGTTATCATCGGCGGCGTACAAACGTACCGTGTGACAGTCAAATTATTTCCCCGACGCGACGTAGCAACTCTGTCCTACGACGAAATTTTGTCTGCATTAGATGCATATTTCAAAGAATCAGTCAATGGAGTTGCGAAAAGGTATACCTTCTTTCGTACAAAACGTACAGCAGGTCAGACTAATCGGGAGTAGGTTGCAACCTTGCAAGGCCTTACTAGGGATTGTGCATTTGAGTGTCAGTGTGGACTCCCTTATTCAGATACTATGGTACGTGATGCAATTGCACAGAACGTTTCTGATGTTCGTATAAGGGAACAGATTTTGAAACTAGTCAATCCCCCCCTTCAACAAGTGATGGACATATTGGATCGGCAGGACACACTTGACTTTGCTCAGGAATGATTTGAAACTTCACCAGTCGTGTGTCAGGTTAACCCGCCCGCCGGGCGAGCTGCACGGAGCAGTAAACAGCCCTCTCGCCCAGCCGCGCCGCTGCCGCCAGGCTCTCAGCCACGTGTGCCGCGCAGGCAAGCAAATGCAGTGCTAAAATCATGCCCGCCGTGTGCTACTAGACATTCGCGTGAGAATTGCCCGTCACGCCAGGCTATTTGCTTTTTCTGTAAAAAAGAAGGACATGTTCAGAGTGTTTGCCAGAAAACGCTCAGATCGGAAACTCACAACTATTCCAGGCCCTTTGCTTCGCGCCGAATTCGAACCAAGGATACTCAGGCTCGTGAGACTTCGCCCACAGAAATTCATTTAGTTCATTCCACTCTGCCCAGTGCCACTCTCTCTAACAGTGACTGTGTTGGTCCCACAAATAGTGTGCGTCGACATCGCCGGAAATCCCGTCAAGTCGCAAGTGATTATGTACCAGTGTCAGTTCACGTTGCACGAGACAGTCGCTCTTGCCGTCAGCAGGACAATAAACTTTTTGTAGACTTGGACATTAACGGCAAAGTGATACCATTCCAGCTCGATACCGGAGCTGCAGTTTCACTGATCAATCAAGACACTTACAAACTGCTGGGCACACCCCCGTTGCGTGCCGCAAATGTTAAGCTAACTAGCTATTCAGGTCAAAAGATCCCTGTATTAAGACAGTGCAGCCTTCTTGCAACCTACAAAGGAC